>NC_056735.1:132830200-132992700 GCF_019279795.1 Protopterus annectens
GTGGGGCACAACCTGTCACATACCTACATATGTGACCTACGATCTGAGAAGCTGTGGCACAACCTGTCAATGGCAACAAATGTATTCATGTAGTATGCAGGCTTCACACCTATGTACTGATTAAGGGAACATGTACACATATATATTTGCAACGCATATACCTGATGTGTGCAATGCACTTACTGTTGTAATCATAATATGCCATAACATAGTAAAAGGAAGACCCACACTGCGTTGACCAAGAGTGACACACACACAGTCAGCACTTGCAGGATTCAAACCCCTACCTAATTAGGTTAGGATACTAGTGAGAGACGCATTAGTACAGCGTGCTATTTGCTTTACTGGGTGGTTTCTCTTCTCCATCTGTATTTCTAGCATGCTGACATCATCAGTCTTTCCAAAGAGGAATGTGCATCTGTAGTGTGTTTTCCCAGTCTTCAAAAAGGCCACTCCTTTCTCAGAGAATTGCACACACACACACACACACACCCCACACACACAGTCAGCGTTTGCAGGATTCAAACTCCTACCTAACTAGGTTATGATACTACAGAGAGACACATTAGCACGGCATGCTATTTGCTTTACTGGGTGGTTTCCCTTCTCCGTCTGTATTTCTAGGGTGCTGACATCATCAGTCTTTCCAAAGAGGAATGTACATCTGTAGTGTGTTTTCCCAGTCTTCAAAAAGGCCACTCTTTTCATAGAGAATTGCCCACACATCCCCCACACACAAACACACACAGTCAGCGTTTGCAGGATTCAAACCCCTACCTAATTAGGTTATAATACTACAGAGAGACACATTAGTGCTGCGAGCTATTTGCTTTACTGGGTGGTTTCCTTTCTCTGTCTCTATTTCTAGGGTGCTGCCATCATCAGTCTTTCCAAAGAGGAATGTACATCTGTAGTGTGTTTTCCCAGTCTTCAAAAAGGCCACTCTTTTCATAGAGAATTACACACATATACTCCCCACACACACACAGTCAGCATTTGAAGGATTCAAACCCCTACCTAACTACGTTATGATACTACAGAGAGACGCATTAGCACAGCGCGCTATTTGCTTTACTGGGTGGTTTCCCTTCTCTGTCTGTATTTCTAGGGTGCTGACATCATCAGTCTTTCCAAAGAGGAATGTACATCTGTAGTGTGTTTTCCCAGTCTTCACAAAGGCCACTTCTTTCATACAGAATTGCACACAGATACATACTCCCCCCACACACAAACACACACAGTCAGCATTTGCAGGATTCAAACCCCTACCTAACTAGGTTATGATACTAGAGAGGGACGCATTAGCACAGCTTGCTATTTGCGTTACTGGGTGGTTTCCCTTCTCTGTCTGTATTTCTAGGGTGCTGACATCATCAGACTGGACATGGTAATGTGTGTACACTTTGTTTTATGCCATTCCTGGAATGGTCCATGTGGGTCGTCTGGTGTCAACAGCTGGAACAGGAACTCATAATCCTTACCTTGTGTGATCTATCTGTGGACACATCGATATTCCTTCATATGTCAACACATATTAGCTTGTTGGTTTTGTGGCTACTACATGTGTCTGGGATGTTGATAAAGGGCTATTCAAAGTGTATGTGAGACATGTGTAGCTGTGTTCAGTGATGTATGTCCTGTGTGGCTGCCTTGCAAACAGTCTAGCATGTTTGGCAACCATGATGCGCACATGAACATACCACGGTTAGTAGGGTTGTGTGTATGTCAGCTTCCAATAGCTTGGTTTATGACTTCAACCATTATGGACTCCATGGCTTGCAGATCATACTTCATAGGCATACTGGACTGTACATCCCATGGTGTGCTGTGCACCAACACTTGTGTGGAGTGCCATATGTTGCTGTAACACATTCAATGGTTCCACATCCTGTGTAGGGGGGAGGTTCAGCTGACTGTTCAGGTGCAGGATCTGTTTGCTCTGTAGTTTATGCATGACACATATTGGTAATCAATGTAGTCCACTTGATGCCATGCTTTTAGCATTGGGGGAAGCTGTTCATCCATTCTACATGTGATATCTCCTGGTATGATGATATGGACTATCGTCGGGGGGAAGTGGGTATGTATATATGGGCCTGTTTGTCAGGATGTCGGCATTGTCAGTCAGATACAGTTGGTCCTGACTCATGACATATATGTGTGTACATTGCTATATATGACATAGCTGTCGGAGGTGTCATGATTCAGTCTGGACTCCTTCTCAGCTACTCTTTACAGAACACCAACAAACCTGAGCACTAATCCCTGATATATTCCTTTACACACTTAACACCCTACTGATCCTTTGTCATCTGGCTACAGAGTATGTCATGATGATATCCTGGCATGTCCAGGGGTCGGCTTTGTGTGCACTCTCCAGTCCAGCTGGTGAATATTGTGATGTAGACACAATGTCACGTCTGCCTCATGTACACAGACAAGACTCTCCTCCTCACAACAAAGCCAGATATATGTGTGAGATGCACCTATAGAGACATACAGGGTGCTGAACTCTCTCAACCCATGACTGGCATAGTCGATCAGGTGGTGAAGATAACCACACACACCACATATCAGTCTCACATATCCTCTGGTGACAGCACTCAAACCACATTATCACACATACACATACTCGGATGCTGTAAATGAACTCTGCCTAAGCAGCAGAGACCTCTACATCAGGCACACACACAACTGCTACCCCACTACAATTCCAACATCTCACATAGTTCACAATGTCAGGGTGTCACACAGTCACTTGCCTTCAAGCTACACAACACACATAATACAGTTGTGATAGGCGACACTTATTGTTAGACACACTGACGTACCACTCACCAGCCCATACAAGGGAATAGTCCCTTTGTGCTGTCTGTCGTGTGTCAGGATCTGCCACATAACACATGCAGTCAGGTCACTACAAAGCAAGTACAGGACTGGCACCATCATTGTCCATGCTGGTGTGTAAAACCTCAGATGTTACTCCCTGGACCACATGACATGGTACATGGAGGAACAGTGTCATGATGTAGCCCAGGCCAGTATGACCCTGACCTTGTCTAGCATCTTACACCCACCAAGTATGATGTCACAGTATACAGACAAACATATCACGTTTAACACTTGGCTAACAGATTGGTGTCATTCATAGGGGATACAGTGTCTGTCAGCCTGTGGTGACATGCTCAACATGCCACATAGCTTCGCTATGAACAGCTTGCACCTGTCACCCTTGGACCTTTGAATGCTGGCTAAGGCTCTTGCTACCACCATAGTGCATTTGTTGAGCAGGGCTCAAAAGACAAACCCACCTACATAGACATTACAGGTTAAATAACAATAAGGGTAATGTTGCTCAACACCAGATGTGTTACCCTAATATTGCGGCCACTCAGGACTCCCCTCAGTATGGGGGATAGCAATATATGTGCACTAACAGACGCGTAGTTCAGGGTCACATATGCACACCAGCACTATCAGGTTATGTTTCATACCATGCTTTCTGACCACAGGACTTGGAACGGACAACACAACTAGGGGGTGTATCCATATACATCACAGATACACACACCTCCGGGTTAGTGGCACTGCACTAAGCATCACAGACCATACATATACAACTACCATTGTTCGAAACTGCCTTTCAGTTTGTTGCCTACTACAGACCACCCTCCCATACTCAGGAACCACACTCGGCTTTCCTGGGAACAGTGGGGGATATGATGGTCTCCACGAACACCATTATATTGGGTGACATCAGATACATGAATATTGACTGGGGATACTACTCAAGCCGCAACAACCTCGCCCTACAGTCACTACAATTTGTACATTCATATGCTATGGCACAACCAGTCACCACAGCCACAAAGGGGAATACATATTGGACATGATCATCACCGACATGGGGACTCTAGGTTACACACCAGCAACATACCCCTCATTGGTAAGGTCGGAACATACAGCTATCTCAGTGGACATACATATACACTCCACACACCCATCCTGGGTAATCTTGGTGAACTTCTGATGAGCCAATGTCTCACTTCACCAAAGCAAGGTAGTATCCTTCAGAGACCTTGAGACAGTGTGAAATACAGCTCTGACTGCTGAATCCTTTACATACACATTCTATGGACTCCTAGTGGACTGCATGGATTGTGCTACCCCAAATAACAACAAGACTCACTCCTCCAATGGCAGGGGACCTGTCTGGTAGACACCAGCCATTAATGAGCTGTACAATGTCAGGAGGAAGCTACTACATGATAGAGCACAATCTCAGACGGGGAAAGCATCTGCGATCTGTACTAGCAGACAGCTATGATCACTCATGTACGTATCTAAGGTCTTCTTCTCATGGACAATTGCACCAGACAAGTAGGACTATCACAAGGCCTTTGTCTGTTATGTCAGGAACCTGGGTGGACACTCACTGATATGCTGTGAGTTACTGCATACTGACTACACTTACCCTGAACCCACAGGCATAGCCAACATCCTGGCAAACAGGTTCAGTGCAGATGTCTCCCCCCCATCCCCCCTAAGGAGCAACTACCCATCCCAACAGAGTGCAACCTCCCTGACACCACACAGTAACAGGTGAGTGCTGCCCTCCCCAAAGCATACATTACAGCATCAATGTGACCAGTTGGTGTCCCGGCCTGCATCATACACGAGCTTCATGACAGACGTAACCCTCACATTACATCACTGTGCAATATTGGAGTTACTACAGGATATGTACCCACGGAATGGCATACAGCGACAGTGTTCCCACTCCACATAGTTGGTGCCAGAATGGAACACAGACAATATTGCCCTATAAGCCTAACTATCCTGTTATGCAAAGCTATGGAGTGTATTGTCATGGGACTCTTACACATAGACATCAGGAAACTACAGACACCGTGTCCTACACATTTCAGCATTGTTGTGGGCAGATCTTGCCTCTTGAACATGTTTGTATTCTTTTGACAGTTAACAGGTCCATCAACATAGGGACAGTTGTACACGCAGCCCATCTGAAGCTTGCTAAACCCTTCCACACAATAACCCACTGGGCCATTATGCACTGGCTCACCAGCATCAATATGGACACATATCTCACATGATGGATTGCTACCTGGATCAGGGATAGCACCCACATGGTCAGAATTGCAGGTGCCATGTCTGACTATACACCAGTTACACGTGGCATCCCACACGGCTCAGTCCTGGGAACTCTCTTGTTCAGTATATATTTGTCTGACGTACAGGCTACCACAGGGGGAACATGGCTGACCTTGTTCACACTTGACTGCAAATTGGGTGCCATGATCACCTCTCCAGCTGCCACATGCATACTCCAACAGGGTCTCTCAGAGATGGATGGCTGGTGCCTGAGCCATGGCCTACAGCTAAATGCCATTAGTTGCATAGTCATCCCCTTTGGGAGTAACAACATGCCCACTCATTAACACATAGGTAGTACTCCATTACATATGGTAGGTGTTGTTAGGTGATTGGGGACATGACTTGTTTGTACTGTCACCTTTGACATTCACGTTGCCACAGTGGTTGGACAGACCTTCTATATAAGCAACCTTATCCCATATGGTTTCACATCTAGATCGAGTGATGTCATTGTGCCCCTATACTAATAACAACCGTGCTTGGTTACAATGCCACCTTTGGGGTGTACCTTACCCAACACCTGCAGCAACTGTACTGGCCACAGATACCCAAGCAACAGCCACCCCTCAACAATACCCATGAATCACATATCTCACAAAATCAGTGTGCCTCACAGTCACAGCCCTTAAGGCCAAACAATGCACCAAATACAGTTGTTATAGGGGACTCTATTGTCCGGCACACTGACGTCCTGCTCAACTGACTGAACAAGGAGAAGGTCACTGTAAGCTGCCTGTCAGGTGGCAGGATCCACCACATAATGCAAGCACTCAGGTCACTCCAAAGCAGGTACAAGTATGACTCTGTCATTGTCCACGCAGGTGTGAATGACATGAGACGTACCTCCCTGGACTACAAGACATGAGACATAGAGCAGCTCTCTGATCATGTAGCCCAAGCTGGTATGACCCTGACCTTGGGTAGCATCTTGCCCTCACCAAGAATGATGCCAGAGTATACAGACAAAATGATCAGTTTAAACAATTGTCTAAAGTATTGGTGTCATTCAATGGGGATCCAGTGTCTGTCAGCCTGGGATGACATGCCTGACAAGCCACGTTGCTTCGCTAGGGACGGCTTGCACCTTTCACCCTTAGGCTTTCGTATACTGGCCATGCCTCTTGCCACCCCCATAGTGCATTTTTAGATGAGACTCAAAGGACATACACACCTCCATTGACAACCCAAGGATACAAAATCTAGAGGTAATGCTACTCAATGCCAGATGTCTACACCTCAAGATGCACGCACTTGAGGCTCTCCTCAGTATGTAGAATATCGATGTCTGTGCAGTAACAGAAACCTGGTTCAAGGCTCCTGAGAGCACCCCAGCACTACCAGGTTATAACTCATACCATGCGTTTCACACACTAAACTCGGACCGAAGCACAAAAGGAGGGGTAGTATCTATATTCATCAAAGATACCTACACCTCCAGGTTAGTGGCACTGCACGAAGCATCAGAAACCATCAATGTGCAACTATCAGTGGGGCAAACTGCATTTCAGTTTGTAGCCTGCTACAGAACACCCTCCCTATTACAGGAAACCCACTTGGCATTCCTGAGAACACTGGAGAATATCAAGGTCTCTCCTACAACTATGTTATTAGGTGACTTCAACTACCCAAACATTGACTGCAACAACTACTCATGCCCAAACACACTCACCCAATGGTTCCTTGAAGTTATAAACTGTAATGCGATGGAACAACTGGTCACCACTCCCACAAGAGGGAACAACATATTGGACCTGGTCATCACCAACATGGGGACTCTATGTTCCACACCAGAGGTAAAGCCCTCATTGGTAAGATCAGACCATTAACAAATTTCCATGGACATCCATATCCCGTCCCCACCCCCAGCCAAGGAAATCACTGTATAGAATTTCTCAAATGCCAACTTAGCACTTCTCAAGACTGAGGTGGAATCCTTCAAAGCCCACAGGCCAGAAGATAACAGGCCAATCCGCAGAATCCTTTACAAATGCATTCTATGAGCACCTGCAGGAATGCATGGATCGTGCTATCCCAAATAAAATGAAGCCTCACTCCTCCAAAAACAGGAGACCTGTTTGGTGGACTCCGGCCATAAATAAGCTATACAACAGAAGGAGGAAGCTACTACATGACAGAGCAAAATCCCAAAAATGGAAGCCATCTCTGATCAGTATTAGCAAGAAACTTCAATACCTCATAAAATCATCAAAGGCCAGTTTCCAAAGGGAAATTGCCCTAGACACTAAAGATAATCACAAGTCCTTCTTTAGTTATGTCCATAATATGGGTGGAAACTCCCAGATATGCTCTGAATTGCTGCATAATGGTACAAAATATACCGAAACTACAGACAGCCAACATCCTGGCAGACAGATTCAGCAGAAACCTCTCCCCCCCTTCACCCACAAAGGAACAAATGCCTATCCCAACTGAATGTAACCTCCCTGACATCACAGATGCACAGGTGAAAGCTGCCCTCGCCAAAGCAGAAAACACAGCAGCTGTGGGATTGGACGGTATCCCAGGCTGTGTCTTACACAAGCTCCAAGAAGAACTGAACCCTCACATTAAGTCACTGTTCAAACTTAGCCTTACTACAGGATATGTACCCAAATAATGGCATACAGCTACAGTGGTTCCACTCCACAAAGGTGGTGCCACAACAGACCCTGGGAACTATCGCCCCATAAGCCTGACTAGTCTGGTCTGTACAGCTATGGAGCATATTATCATGGAACTCATAAACAAAGACATTGGGAGCCCCCAGACACTGGACCCTACCCAATGTGGCTTTGTTAAGGGCGGATCTTGCCTCTTAAACCTAGTTGATTTCTTTGAAACAGTTACCAAAGCTATGGATGAGGGCAAGGTAGTCCACACAGCCTACCTGGACCTCACAAAAACGCTCAACACAATACCCCACTTGGATATCATACATAAGCTTAACAGCTTAAATATCAGCCCCTATATCACAAGATGGGTTGCAAACTGGCTCAGGAATAGAACCCACATTATCAGAATCGCAGGTGCCATGTCCAAATACAAACCAGTTACAAGTGGCATCCCACATGGCTCAGTTCTGGGACCTCTCTAGTTTGGTATATACTTCTCTGAGGTTCAGGCTAACACGGGGGCATTATGGCTGACAAGGTTTGCAGATGACTGCAAACTGGGGCCATAATCGACTCTCCAGCTAATGCAAGCATCCTCCAGAAAGGTATCTCACAGAGATGGATGTTTGCTGCCAGAGCCACAAGCTCGAGCTACATGCTAAAAAGTGCATAGTCATCCCCTTTGTGAAAAACAAGGTGCACACAAATTACCACATAAGTGGTAATCCATTAAGTACAGAAGTAATAACTTGAGATTTGTGGACCAATGTAGATAGTAATCTCTCCTTTGATAATCACATTGCCAAAGCGGTTACAAACACCTTCTATATATGCCACCTTATCACAAACGGGTTCGCATCTACATCAAATGAGGTCATTGTGCTCCTCTACTCGTCAGTCATCAGCACCATACTTGAATACAATGGCCCTTTTGGTATGTACCTTACCCGACACCTGCAGCACCTGGAGAGACCCAAAAGTACCTCTCCAAGAGGGTCATGGGCTACAAACAGATGTCATATGCAGCTCAACTATGGAAACTCCAGCTCTACTCAGTTGCTTACCACCTACTCAGAGGCAATCTATGCCTGACATACAAAGCCATGTCAAAGCCCGAATTAATGGACATGCTCCACCTCAAAAATCCAAGTCCCTTAGAGATACATGCTCCAGGGACTTAAACCTCAGCACAGGAATAAAAAGGACATGCTGGAGGGACATATTCATTTCCCAGAGGCTCCCCTCACTCTGGAATAGAATCCCAATTCATATTAGACATAGCCCCTCGCTGACCCTCTTCAAGCCAAATCTGGACACATGGATGGGAAATCGCAAATTCACCCCTGGTATCTCTTCTGTGTCCCTGCTAGACAGAGGCACAGTAGCCTAAACGTACATGGGCTATCTTGTGTGACCTACTATTCACTGGCACAGTGTAGTACTCTGACAGGGCTGCAAAAGCCAAACACACTCTGGCTAGGCTTGTACATACCCTAGGGCAGATAGCCTACTATCGACCTCTGAACCTATGCTTCTGCTCGGGATGCACAATATTTACTGCTGATACTGTTTGCAGGTCTTTATCGTCTTTGCTTTCCCAGTTTCTATGAACAACTTAGGTATCTGAGGAACATGTTTGATCATGACAGGGTTCCACTATATTATATAAGTGTCTGTTATTATGTAACTGTGTGCACAGGGCTGATGGCTGGATAGTGAGAGGTTCCTGGGTTAACACATGCAACTGCCAGATGTGTGGCCCACTGCTGTAGTCAGACATGGCCTAAGTGTGTGAGCATGCCCAGTTCAGGCTTTCCATGTTTTGTTGCCTGACATATGTCTCATTTATCCAAGTGTGTGAGCATGCCCAGTGTGACCTTTCAGTATGTTGCAATCTGAAGTCCACTACATTTGTGGATGTGTGTGAACATGACCAATATTAATATTTATACTGTGTGTGTTGGAAGTCAAGTTCTGTTCTTACTGCAGGACTCACCGTTGTGTCATAACTCAACAGGTATTATGCTGTGCCTGCAGGGTTTCCATGAGATACTTTGCATAGACTTATCAACATTCCTTCATACTGGCGGAACAGTGCAATGCTGTCATGGTTTAGTGGTTCAGTATTTTAACTATGGTGCACAGTACCCTGGGTTCGAGGCCCATCACTGCTTTATATTTCCATACTGAGCAGACCAGACTGCTTAAGGGCCAGTTAAGAAAATATGAGCATGTTGGCTTTTATTCTGCTATGCCCTACTTAGTCCAGGCTTGTCCGACATTGCTGTGTATTTACCAACTTTGCTGGACATTGTCCAACATTATTTGACATTGACCACAGTTGTACTAGTTGGTGTGTGTATTCTGTTTGCATATACTACATGGCGGTAAATGCTGTTTAGCACTACCTTAAATTGCTTGACACATGGCAATCATGCCTCAGGTGGTGCTGCAGGTCTGCCTACGTCGGATGCACATACTACACTCCCTGTACATGTTTGAAGCAGGTAGTGTCAACTTAGGCATCCCTTTTACTATATGTGTGGGTCAGAGAGAGGTATCATTTCCAGGGTTCCTACTGAGCCAGTCTATGTGCTATGCATTGCCTCTTTGCCAAGGCCAAAGCATACTGGGCACGCCTCCTTCTGCCTACTGGGGCAGGCTCAGGTTGTTCCCCCTCCGAGTCATGCTCTGCATGTGATGACTTTGGCGATGGTGGGGGGCTGTTTGGGCCAGGCCTATGCTGGTCCTGCTGCAGCTGTTTTCGCAAGATCATATTATGTAGCATAGCACATACCATGACAATTTGGGTACATGTAGTTGGAGTGTACTGCAAGGCTCCACCAGATGTGTCCAGGCAATGGAACCGTGACTTGAGCAGCCCAAACACATGCTCAATTACATTTCGTGGTTGTGCGTGTGCCTCATTATGGCATTCCTGTTCAGGTGTGTGTGCATTTCTGATGGGTGTCATCAGCCACGGCTCCAGTGCATAGCCAGCATCCCCCACTAGGTGACCATGTGGGATGTCCCCATTGGCAAATGTCTGGTACAGCTGCATCAGATGCCAGATATGGGAATCATGGTAGCTTCCAGGGCAGCCAGCACACACATTCAGTATTATGCCCTGGGCATCACACATGACCTGGCAGTTGATGGAGGGAAAGCCCTTGTGGTTGAAGTAGACCCTACCCCGCTCACCGGCTGGTGCTTTGATGCGTATGTGCGTGCAGTCTATTGCACCCACTACCTCAGGGTATTTGCTGGAAGAGACGCATATTGCTGGCCAATACCTCACGGGAATTGGGGAAATATACATGGTCACCCACATGTGCTGACATGGTATCCAGAAACTGGTGCAGTACCCTGGATGCTGATGCCTGTGATATCCCTATCATATCACCAGTTGGTCTCTGGAAGGTACCTGTTGCTAGTATTCATAGGCCAACACATACCTTGGTTTCCACTGGAATGGGTTCCCCTCTGTTGGTTCTGTGTGTGAGGCGTGGCCTGCACAGCTCAACAATTTGCTGCATGAGGTCTCTGTCCACTCTGTAGCACTCCACTATCTCCAGCTCATGTAGCCCCTGGTAGGTTACCCTGGGCCTGTACAGTCTTCTCCGTCTCCTCACTGGGGATTGGTTGGCAGCATTCCCATTGTCACCACCCTCAGCATGTTGCATATGTCGGGTTATGACAGCAATGGCAGCCCCTAACATTTCTTTGTCTCAGTTAAGCCTTTTCAGTATTCAAGTATTCACTTCTCTTAGCTTACTGCAGTGCTGCAGTGTCTCTGAGCAATACGTGGTGAAAAGTTGTTTGCAGAGTTTTAAGTGCTGGGCTGGGCTAGGCTGGTTTACTGCCTGTGTAATTGCCTGATTCTGATTATTTCCACCTGCTAGCTCTGCTGACTCTCCCTGGTTAACTTCCTACTGTTTGTTGTGCTTCCTTTTCCCTTTCCATTTCCTCAGGGGGCAGCGCCGCGCACACTAGTGCAGACACACGTACACGTGCTAACATGCGCGCACACCAGCTTAGATGGACTTACACTAGCTAATTCCTGCCTAAACACGTGCACACGAGCGCAGAGGCGCTTACAAGACTTTAAACTGCCTTATACATGTTTACTCCGGCTTAAACGCCAAGACTCACGCTTCCGCGCGACACTATCTTACTGGTTTACAAGCGGCGCATTACGCGCATACGTGCAAGCATTTTTACAAGAAACGTTGGTGATACCCACAGTGTGCACCTTCTATTTCTTGACTTTAGCTGTGAAACCTGATGACACACCTCTTCCAGTGATGAGCAACTGACAGCTAACACATGACACTGCTCCAATGAGATTATCTTCTTTCATACATACCCCCTCCTGATGCCACCTATATCCTACTCTGTTACTCCCCTTATCCTAGTCTTACACTCCACTGACTGCTCATTTGCTATGTAGACTTGGGATTCACTATCCTTACCTTCATTTGCATACGATTGCCTAGTAATGCTTGGTTACATCTCTTAGACTGGGTTCCCCCTTAGCAACCCCTACTCGGTAGCCATGTTGTCTTCAGCCTGCCATTGCCTTGCATTGTACAATACAAATCCCCATAAAATCCACATTTGTGAGTTTTAATTTTTATTTTTCTGTTTTTTAGAGCGCAGCCCATTTGTGTGACGCTGTGCTACGCTTAAACATGGAAAATCGGGAAAAAAAATTAAATTAATATTTTTTTTCATTTGCTTTGGGTAACATTGCCAATGGCCGTATATTTGGTCATTTGCATGCTTCCTCTACTGGATGCAACCTTTATTTGGAGCTGTCACGGCTCCATTTTGCTATTTGCAGAATGGTACTCAGTTGTCAACTGAGTACATTTCTGCAGATAACACTACTCTTACTCGGACAGGTTCGGGTTTCCTGGATCGCAAATCTACCTCATTTGCATGCCTTTCAGCTGCAATTGAGGTAATTTGCATGTCCCGGCCCTGTCCATGTAAGAGCCATTTTAGGAGCTCTCTTACATGCCCCTACGTGTTCCTGGATCGCTCGTCGGACATGATGGCTGCATGGAGTCTTACTCTACTCTTACACTCCATGCAAGCGATCATGAATCCAGCCCCAAGTCTTTCATTGGCATATTGTACATGAATTACTTGGAATAAGAATGTGTGTTCATTCCCCATAGATATAGTATGTTTAGCCAATGCATTATATTTTTCTCCCCTTTTTGTGCAATATAGATGGTCTCTAATCCTGGTTTTGAGATGGCGGTTGGTTTTGCCAACATAAAATTTATAACACTTAACACAAGAGGCTAAATAAACTAAGTATTTTCTATTGCAATCTGCTTTAGCTCTGATCTCCCATAAATATCTGGTTTCGGGGTGGCTAAAAAACCTAGATGTATCAATATATTCGCAGTGATTGTACTTGCCACACTTCCTTGTGCCGCTTTCCAACTCATGGGTGATTACATTAGACCTCGGATAATACAGTTGCTGTTTAAGACTTTTCCTGTTTTTATATGTGAATTTAGGCTTCTGCCCTATTCACCTTTCAGTTTGCTCATCAATTAGTAAAATGTGCCAATTCTTGTTAATAATGCTTTTCACACTACCTATTTCCTGAGTGTATGAAATAACTAGGTGGATTTTTATACCTGTGGCATCATCTTTATCTATACCAACTACTTTCATTGAGAAATATGGCTTGCCTCTTCCATGCCTCTCAGCCTTAATCTGTTCATATACTGAATTTATTTGGCTTTCAGTGTACCCTCTTCCTTGGAATTCCTTCTTCAAATCTACCAGATTAACAAAGAATTCATCATCACTAGTGCTGAGGCATGATGATCTGAGTGCTTGTCCCTTTATTATATTTGAGAAAATATGGTGTGGGTGCATGCTATCCCTTTATAAATAAGAGGGTTGATAGCATTCTTTTCTATACATCCTGGTTTCAATACCTGCACTGCTTTGTTGAACTCCTATATCCAAGAAGTTGATTTCTAACCTCGACTTCTTGGTAGTAAATTGTAGAAAATTATTAGTGTTGCTTAATTCTGTGCATAATTCATCCAGTGCTTCTTCACTACCCTTCCACCCAATAAACAGATCATCCACAAAGCGTCTGTATATCCTGATCTGTGTATTCCCTTTTAAGTGTATATGATGGTGTTCCCACTCATCCATTACCAGGGTGGCATAAACTAGTGCCCATCGCTATGCCAGCTATTTGCCTATAACACTTTTCATTGAAGAGAAAGATGTTATGCTCTAAAACTATTTCCAACAACATACATAAAAATCTATTTGACTGTTCTGATGCTTTCCATGTTTCATAAGGGATACTTTCACCATTTCTAGTCCATCGGAATTTGGCATACATGTAAAAAGAGACGTGACATCCAAAGTCACTAACCAGTCAAATTTCTTTCCCTCTGAACCTCCACATATTTCATGTTAGTAATTAAGAAAATGTTGAGTATCTCTAAGTATAGTAGGGCACTCATTTAACACTACTTTCAACTGTTTATCTATATAAATAGAAATTCGCTCAATAAGCCAGCCTGCTCCTGCCACTATCGGTCTGAATTTCGGACGTGTGTGGTTTTTATGGATTTTGGGTAGCCCATGTATTCAGGGTATTAAGGGTTTCTCAACATGAAAAAAATTTAACAGATCTTTATTAATAACACCCATTTGCATACTCTCCTGCAGCGTTCTGTTAATACTTTCATACATGTCATAAGCAATGTCCGAAGAGACAATTTGATAAGTATGAACATCAGCTAACATCAACAGCATTTCAGTGTTATAGTACTCAGAGTCTAAAACTACTACTGGTCCTCCTTTGTCTGAAGGATGCAAAACTATATCACTATTATTGCGTAGATCATAGAGTGCTTGCTTTTCACTATCTGATAAATTACTTTCATATTGTGTATTACCATTGCAACTCAACATGTATAAGTTCTTCTCACAACTTTTTATAAACACATCTAAATGTTCTGGTAGCTTAGGTGTCATTGTACTAGGTTTCTTAAAAGTTCTAACATTCATAGAAGTGTCATTATCAGTAAATAAAAGTTTCAAGGCAACATTACGTACAAAGAGTCATAGTTCAATTAGCAAATCACTAATCTCAACTTTGGAAGAGGGAATAAAAGTTAAACCTTTGGTCAGTAGCGAATGTTCAGTTGCTGTTAGTGTGTGGTTTGAAATATTCCACACTAATTCAGTCCTCCTTGAGTCCACATCTTCTTTAATGTGCGGTTTTGTGTGTTGAACGGCGGGTCTTTCCTCTTCTGCACTACCATCCCCATTTCTCCATATGGTTCGCACCCTAGAACTTCCTTTCATTTTTTTGAAAAGGGAGAGGCGAATTAGGATTAAAGCACTCTCTAATCGATGGTAGGACCTTCCGTCTCACTACTGGTTCTTTGTTTCCGTCGGGTTGCTGGTTAGCCGTGTCATCAACCAAGGTGGATTCTACTGGAAGTACTGGTGTTACTGAAGTAGTTAAAGCTGTTGCTTTATACACTAGAGCTACTTTCTGGGTGGGTGTTTCCCTTGTGATGAAAGGCTTTTCATTAGTGGAGGCTCCTCTCGCTGGTCCAGAGTCAGATGACACCATATTGATAACATTGTTATTAGTGGTTGCTCTTACTGCAGGATTGTCTCTCGGCCACAAAAACACTTGTCTATTTGACAAATCATGTATATCCTTAGCCAATTTATTTTTCTTCAAATTTAACAACCGGTTCTCATAGGTTAATATCTTTTCTATGAGTTCACTGGTGTATAGATCATTTAATTCATCCCCGATGAGTGAGCGAAGTTGCTCACTCTGCTGTTCCACATTAATCTTGAGTTCTCTCTCGATAGGAGAAAAAAAGTCTATCAACAGTCTCATATAAGATCTGCTCATTTCCAAGTTAATATTCTGCCATTCAGCAAGAAGTTGTGGACATGTCTCCCCGTAGGTTGGCATATTTAATACCCTAAGACCTCTGGGTATCACGTTCATTTGAAGACAAGCTTGAAAATGAAACCACTGGCACTGAAGCCGTTTGTATTTAAACAAGTTGTTATCTACTTCTCTCTTTAGTCTCTGAATATTAACTTCTGCATTGGTATCCATTTGTGGATTGCTCTCAGTGACTGTTGGCAGATCATCAACCAACAAAGGATTGCTTTGTTCAAACATGAAACTCATCTTGGTATATTTAGAGTGGTGATCTTGTTCCATATGCTCACCTGTAGTAGGAGCAGAGTTCATCATAGTGCCTTTTGCCATGCTCACTATCAATATAAAAGCAAAAAAAATCACAAACCAAAGTGAGCAAAATCCAAAGATATAAATCAGAAGAAATCCCAAGGTATGGATACAGGCACTCTATTAAAGATTCCACAAGTCTGTTTATTATTCCAATTCCACAAAAATGTACTGTGTAAGTGCTTTCGTAAAAAATTACTTCCTCAGAAACATCATAACACTTAATAAAAGACTCAGGGCCAGATTCAGGAAGGCTTACACGGAGTTCAAGAGTAGTGTAAGCCTCCGTGTAAGCCTCCTGATTCAGGAACAGCCCAAATCTCCGTGTAAGAGACAGCTAACACGTCTCTTACACGGACTGGGCGTGGAAATGCTCAATACCTCATTTGCAGCTCCAAGATATGCAAATGAGGTATTTGAGCGATCCACGAAGCCAAAACCAGTCCGTGTAACGGACGTGTTAGCTGCAGAAATGTACTCAGCTGACAACTGAGTACATTTCTGCAAAATTAAAAACGGAGCTATGTCAGCTCCAAATAAAGGGGGCATATGTTTCATTAAGCATGCCAATGGCCAAATATGTGGCCATTGGCATGAAAAAGTGTTGCAAAAATAAGTTATATAACTTTTTTTTTTTCACGGGATTTTTGTGTTTAACTGCAGCACACCAGCAAACGGGGTACGCTACCTAAAACTGAAAACCGAAGCTTATAAGCCCACAATTGTGGGATACATGTATTACATTGAATGTCAATGGAGGGACTTGCAGACCAAAAACAATATGGCCTCCGTTCAGTGGTTGTCAAGGGGGGGAAGCTCCGTGTAAGACATGTAACTAAGCATTACTAGGCAATCCTATGTAAATGAGGGTTACAATACTGAATCACACTGCCACATAGGTAATGAGCACTTTCTGAGTAGTGTAAGAGTTAGAGAAGAGGGAGGAACAGAGTAAGAGGTAGGTGACATCACGGGGAAGGATAGTAATAAATGTACCAGATTGGAGGGCAATGTAAGGTAACAGATGACAGACAGACATCAGGGAGGGAGGTGTGTCCCAACAGAACACTAGGAAAGTCAAGAAATTGAGGGTGTACGCTATCCCTACACTCAAAGTTTCTTGATATACGTGCATCTTGCATGTACGCGTGTAAGGCAGGTTCAACATGTGGGAGCATGTTGCAAACTGTTTACACCGGTTTGCACGGGCGTGCACGTGTGTAAGGCAGTGTGCACGCGTTTTAGCATGAATCAGCCTAGCTAACACCGTGTAAGGATGTGTGCGCGCGTGTAACACCGTGTAAGGATGTGTGCGCGCGTTTAAGTGACTGTGAGCGTGTTTAAGCTGGTGTGCACATTGCTCCCCCTCAGGAAACAGAGAGGAAACAGGAAACAACTAAAATCCAGGTAAACTGCCAGAGGATACTACTGGAGTTAATTGGTGGAAACAATTAGAAGCAGGCAATTACACAGGCAGACTAGAAGCCCAACCCAGCACTTAAAACACTGCAAGGAGTAGTGCAGGCTGTTTCTCACAACAGATACTGCCAGAAACTAAGCTATCAGAATTGAAAACTGAAAAAAGCTGAACTCAGAGCAGAAATGCTAGGGGCTGCCATAGCTATTATAGTCAGGCATAGGCGAATTGCTGAGGGTGGTGACAATGCAGATGCTGACAGACAACCCAGAGTGAGGGAGAAGGAGAAGAGTATACAGGCCCAGGGTCACCTACCATGGGTTACATGAGCTGGAGATAGTAGAGCGCTATAGAGTGGACAGAGAGCTCCTGCAGCAGATTGTTGAGCTGTGCAGGCCACGCCTCACACACAGAACCAACAGAGGGGAACCCATCCCAGTGGAAACCAAGGTATGTGTTGGCCTAAGAATACTAGCAACAGGTACCTTCCAGAGACCAACTGGCGATATGATGGGGATATCACAGGCATCAGCCTCCAGAGTACTGCACCAGTTCCCGGATGCCATGTCACCACATGTCAGTGATCATATATATGTTCCTAATGACCGTGAGGTTGTGGCCAGCAATATGCGTCTCTTCCAGCAAATACCCTGAGGTGCTGGGTGCGATAGACTGCACGCACATACGCATCAAAGCACCAGCCGGTGAGCGGGATAGAGCCTACATTAACCGCAAGGGATACCCCTCCATCAACTGCCAGGTCGTGTGTGATGCCCAGGGCATAATAATGAATGTGTGTGCTGGCTGCCCTGGGAGCTACCACGATTCCCACATCTGGCATCTGACGCAGCTGTACCAATCATTTGCCAATGGGGACTTCCCACACGGACACCTAGTGGGGGATGCAGGTTATGCACTTGAGCCGTGGCTGATGACACCCATCAGAAATGCACACAAACCTGAACAGGAACGCCATAATGAGGCACACGCACAAACACGTAATATCATAGAGCGTGTGTTTGGGCTGCTCAAGTCACGGTTCCGGTGTCTGGACACGTCTGGTGGAGCTTTGCAGTACACACCAACTACATGTACCCAAATGATCATGATATGTGCTATGCTACATAATATGATCCTGCGGAAACAGCTGCAGCAGGACCAGCACAGGGCTGGGCCAAACATCCCCCCACCATTGCCAAGGCCACCACAGGCAGGGGGTGACTCGGAGGAGGAACAACCTGACCTTGTCCCAGTAGGCAGAAGGAGGCATGCCCAGTATGCCCTGGCCTTGGCAAAGAGGCAACGCATAGCACATACGCTTGGTCAGTAGGAACACTGGGACTGATACCCGCTCTGACTCACTCATACAGTAACAGGGATGCCTAACATGACACAACCTGCTTCCAAACGTACAGGGAGTGTAGTATGTGTATCCGACAGAGGTGGCCCTGCAGCACCACCTGAGGCATGAATGCCATGTATTAAGTAACGTAATATAATGTACAATATGCACACCTGAGGACCCCAACTAACATCCATATCCACGCATATGACCCTGTGGAAACAGCTGCACGTCATACAGTGATGTACATGTGCAAAAACATGGAACAAGATACAAAATGAGGGTGACTAGCAATAAATAGCATGGATAACCACACACCCATGTTTGTACCACAACAAGAAGCAACATGGAATAGCCATGGTCAAAAACCAATGGCTAAAACCGACTACTACTATATAGCCTGCTGCAGACCACTGTCCTAATAGCAGGAACTGCCCCAGGCCTATGTCCATAGGTTCATAGGTTCATACTAGGCTATCTGCCCTAGGGCATTAATAAGCCTAGCCCAGAGTTTTGTGGCTTCTGCCACCCCTGCAAGTTGATGGATAATATGCCCATTAGTTTGCTGTGCCTCTGTCAAGCAGTGATACTGAGGTTATCCCTGGAGTATACCTGCAATCTCCCATCCATTGGTCAAGATCTCACTTGAACAAAGCCAGTGAGGTGCTCAGCCTCACATGTACCAGGATGTTGTTCCACAGCATATGGACTCTCTGGGTGATGAATCTGTCCCTCCAGCACATCCTATTAATATCTGTGTTGAGGTTTAGGTCTCCTGCCCTTGTAGTTCTGATGGATGTAGAGGTCTTGAGGTGAAGCATGTTCATTAATTCTGGGTTGGACATAGCCTTGTATGTCAGGCACAGGTCACCTCTGAGCAGACAGTAAGCAACTGAATACAGCTGGAATTCCTTCAGTCGGGCAGCATAAGAAATATGTTTGAGACCCTTTCACCTCCTGTCGAGGAATTTGTGGGCCCATCCAATCTGAATGGGGCATTGTATGCAATCATTGGTCTGATGAGTGATGAGTACAGGGAACAATGACCTCCCTTGATCTAGATGTGAATCACTGCATGATGAGGTGGCCAATGTAGAAGGCCTTCCAAACTACCCTGGCAATGTGAGTGTCAAACAAAGGTCACTGTCAACCTGGGTGCCCAGGTCCCTGATAACCTACATTGTGCTTAGAGGATTGCCACCTAGATGGGAAGTAGTGGTAACCTTGTTCTTCCTGAAGGGTATGGCTATGCATTGTTTAGTGTTTAATGTAAGGCCATGGCCGTGGCACCAGTTATCTGTGTCTATGAGACCCTTCTGAAGGATGTCTGTGTCAGATGGGTTTCCAACTATGCTTCCCAGTTTGCAGTCATCTTCAAACTTTGTCAGCCATAATCCTCCTGTGTATGCTCGTACTTCTGAAAAGTAGATACTGAACAAATGTGGGCCCAGGACTGAGCCCTGTGGGACACCACTTGTGACAGCTCTGGAGTGTGAACTGGCACCAGCAACTTTGACCCTGTGTGTTCCATCACTTAGGCAGTTTGCAACCCATGCTGTGATGTATGGGTTCACAATTAAGCTGGTGATGTTTTCAATGATACCTGAGTGGGGTATTGTGTGAAAGCCTTTGCCAGGTCAAGGTAGGCTGTGTGGACTGCCTTGCCCACGTCAATGGCCTGGGTGAGTGTTTGAAAAAGTCAACCAAGTTTAAAAGGCATGATCTGCCCTTGACAAAGCCAAACTGGATTGGATCCAATGTCTGCAAGTCCCCTATGTCTTCATTTAGAATTCCCATTATGATCCTCTCCATAGCTTAGCAGAACAGGCTTGTCAAGCTGATGGGATGGTAGTTTCTGGGGTTGGTGGAGGCACCTCCTTTGTGAAGTGGGTCCACCATTGCTGTATGCCACTCCTTGGGAACATATCCTGAGATGAGGCTAAGATTAAACAGCTGCCCTAACTGTGGTGTAATTACTCATTGAGTTCATGGAGCACACAACTGGGGACACCATCTGGTCCCATGGATAAAGTGTTTTCTGCCTTGGATTGAGCAGTTCCCACCCCAGCAGTGGAGATGTTTGGGGCTACAATCCTCTGGTGTACATACCCCCAGTTGGGGAGGGGAGAAATCTGCACTGAACCTGTCAGCCAGTATGTTGCCAATGTCTGTAGGTGCAGTGATATCAACATCATTCTGAACTAAGTCTGAGCATATCTGGGAGTTTCCTCCCAGGTTTCAAACATAGGTAAAAAGGCCTCATGATTGTCCCTGAGTCCTGAGTGGGTTTACTCTCAAAACATGCCTCAGATGATTGTATGGGGAACCCAGTGTTTTACTCACAATGAGCAGGGGTGTCTTCCCCTACGGATTACGCTCTATCTCGTAGTAGCTCCTTCCTTGTGTTGTACAGCTTGTTTATGGCTAGGGTCCACCAGACTGGATGCTTGCCTGTGGTACAAAGAGCCATTATTTTTTGGGATTGCCTGAACCATGCAGTCCTGGAGGTGCTGGTAGAAGGCATTTCTAAGTGATACAGTGGCTTGGGTAATGGTGTCCGCTGGCCTGGGGGCCTTGAAAGAGACCACACCAGTCCTCAGAAATGTGAAGTCGGCATTTGAGAAGGTCTTCACCGTTTCTTTTCCCATCTGGGGTGTGGGTGAGATGTGGACTCCCACTGAGAGTAGTCCATGATCTGATCTCACCAATGATGGGTATACGTCTGGTGTTGAACAGTGTGACCCCATGTTCGTGATGATGTGTTCTAGTATGTTGCCTCCACTTGAGGGGATTGGGACCAGTTGTTCCATGGCATTTCAGTGTATGAACTCTTGGAACCTTTGTGTTAGAGTGTTGTGGCATGATTAGTGATCCCAGTCTATATGTGGATAGTTGGAATCACCCAGTAGGATGGTGTTTGGAGATACATTTATCCCCTTCAGTGTTTGCAGGATAGCTGTGTGAGGTACCTGAGTTTGAGCGGGTGGCATGTAACATGCTACAAACTGCAGAGCAGTCTTGCCTACGGTCACTGGCACCTGGATGGTCTCCGATGCATCGTGTGTTGCCACCAACCATGAGGTGAGGGTGTCCTTGATGAATATGGACACCCACCATCCTTCTTGGTGTTGTCGGGATGCTGGTGCCGGAATGCATGATATGAGGTAACACCCGATAGTGCCG
The DNA here is from genome assembly GCF_019279795.1 of Protopterus annectens. Lineage (NCBI taxonomy): Eukaryota > Metazoa > Chordata > Ceratodontiformes > Protopteridae > Protopterus > Protopterus annectens. Next base: position 132,852,205 of record NC_056735.1, read on the forward strand.
GGGTGCTGTCAGAAGCTGTAAACCAGGTTTCAGGCACAGCACAGACATCAATGTGCTACATACTGAGAAGGGCATAGAGTGTGTGCAGCTTGAGGTTGAGACCTTGGGCATTGAGCAGCATTAGCCTTAGTGTCTTTCCTTTACTGTGTTCTAGGGTGGTAGGTGTAGAATCTGAATCTTGCATAAAAAAGGCACAATGGGGGTGGCAAGAGCATCATCTGAAATCCGAAGCCCAGGGGTGACAGGTGCAAGCCGTCCTTGCAAATCACCGTGGCCTGTCCAGCATGTCATCCCAGGCAGACAGACATTGGACCCCCTTAGAATGACACCATAGTCTAAGCAAAATACTACAGCTGATCATCTTGTCTCTGTTTATGTGGCATCATACTTGGTGAAGGTAAGATACTGCCGAAGGTCAGGGTCATACCTGCCTGGCCTACATAATCAGAGGGATCCTCTATGTCACTTTCCATGTAGTCCAGGGAGGTACATCTCAGGTCGTTCACACCAGCATGGATTATGACTGGGTCAGACCTGTACTTGCAGTTTAGTGACCTGAGTGCTTGCATTATGTGGTGGATTCCAGTGCCCAATAGGCAGCTTACTGTGACCTCCTCTGTACCTGATCTGGTGAGTGGGACATCAGTGTGTGTGACTATGGAGTCACCTATGACAAGTGTGTCTGGCATTGTGTTTGGCCTTAAGGGCTGTGACTGTTTGGCACACCGACTCTGTGGTCAATGTGTTGCATGTGCTGTGCCCTGTGGAGGCAGTTGTGTGAGTGTCTGCTGTGGTGGCCACTGCCATTCTGGTAGACTTCTGATCAGAGCCTCCGAGAGTGTCTCTGTGTGTCTATGTGTATGATCTTAAGTTGTGACAGTGCCATGTGAGACTGGATTAAAGATGTGTGTGTGGTTACCTTCACCCTCTCTCTGGTCTTGCTAGTCCTATGTTGAGAGAGCTCAGCCTCCACTTTGGCTATATAGTTGCATCTCTCACATGTATGTGTGTTTTATGGCAGAAGGAGAGGGTTGTCAGTGTACATGAGGCAACTGTAACAGTGCCTCAATATTCCCAGGTTCACCAGCTGAGCAGGAGAGGACACTAGCAACTGATCCCTAGACATGCTAGAAGGAATAGACAAAACAATGTTGGAATACAGGGAGATATCAAGCCCCCCCAAGCCACATCATACTGTTTGATTGACAATAGCTACACATACACCGGTGTTTCATAGTGTCATAGTGTACTACTAGGCTATCTGCCCTAGTGCATGTATAAGCCTAGCCATAGTGATGTGGCTATTGTCACCCCTTATAGTGGTAATAAGTGTACAGAATAGATTCTGAATATTGTGCCTCTGACTTAGTAGTGACACATTATGACCCCCTTACGTAATTGAATAACATGACTGTGTCTCTGTCTAGTCTGTGCCTCCATCTCATATGCAGTTGTCCAGATGTCTCCTGAAGAGAGTCAGTGAGGGACTCTGTCAAACATGAACTGGGATACTCTGCTAGAGTGTGAGATGCCTCTGAGTTATGACTCTGTCCCTCCAGCATGTCCTATACATGTATGTGCTGAGGTTCAAATACTCAGCTCTCATGGCTCTGGTGGATTTGGATTGCTTGCAGTGGAGCATGTCCACCAAATCCTGATTGGACATGGTTGTGTATGTCAGGCATAGGTCACCTGTAAGTATGCGGTATGACACTGAAAAAAGCTGGGCTTCCTCTATTCTGGAAGCATATGACATGTGTTGAAGAACCCTGATCTTCATGGTAGGTACTTTTCGGGTGCAAAGGTGCAAAAGGCAGGATCTGCCCTGTACAAAGCTGAACTAGGTGGGAACAAGGGTCCGTAGGTCAGTAATGTGTCTGTGTAAGAGCTCCATGACTCCTCCCATATCTTTGCAGACAAGGCTGGTTAAGCCTGTGTGGTGGTAGATGCCATGGTCTGTGGAGGCATCTCCTTTGTGGAGTGGGACCACTGTTGCTGTATGCCAGTGTTCAGGTACATATCCTGTAGCAAGACTAAGGTTAAATAGCAGTTGTATATATGGGTCCAGCCCCTTCTGGAGTTCACATAGCATGCAACTGAAGATACCAGCAGGTCCCATGGATGCTGTGTACTTGTCTTTGCTAAGTGTGGCTCTCACATGGACATCCAAGATGACAGTGAGGTTACATACAGCAGTGATAACTATCTTGTTTTGGGGGTGAGGGTGGGGGTAAATCGCACTGAAGCTGTCCGCCAGAATGTTGCCAATATCTGTCAGGTCACTGGAATATATGTTGTTGTGTACCAACTCTGAGCATATCCGAGGGTTCACAACCAGGTGTCTGACATAACTGAAGAAAGCAGTGTGGTTACCTTCATTGTCTTTGGTGATTTATGTCCCCAAGTTGACCTTGCATGTCTTTATGAGATAATGTAGCTTTCTACTAGTGCTGATCACAGCTGTCTTCCCTTTGGAGATGTAGCTCTGTCTTGCATTAGTAACCCTCATCTGTCATACAGTTTGTTTATGGCTGGGGTCCACCAGACAGGACACTTTCCCTTTGTGGAGAGGGTCCTGTTTTTAGTTGTGATTGTATGGTCCATGCTGTCTGACATCTAGCTAAGGGGAGGTCATTCTGGTTCTGCAGTTATCTTTCATCAGCATTAGAAATGACCACAACAGCCCCATGTGGGGTGTACCTCATGCACACACATCCAGCACCTGTAAAGTCCACAACAGTACCTCACCAGGAGTATGACAGAGCTGGAACACATGTAATGTGTAGTCTGATTAAACAGAGTGCAGCTCCACACACTGCCATGCTGTCCACCCAGATGCAAGCTGTGCCTGATGTAGAAAGCCATGTCCAAGCTGGAATCAATGCACATGCTGCACCTTGTACAATCTGAATGGCAGGAGCTATGCACATGAGGGACCTGAACCCCAGCACTGACATATATAGGACAGGCTGTACTGCATTATCCAAAACACAGAAGCCACCCCCACACGAGTAAACTACCAGTACAGGTTGTCCATAGAGACACTGGTTGAGTCCCCTCAACAGGAATCCTAATGAGTGGATGGGAGATGGGAGGTTTACCCTGGGTATCAATGTTATGTCACAGGTAGACAGAGGCACAGTATACTAAACAAGACATATGACATGGCAAACTACACTTACAATGTGTTGATGGACAAACACATTCTCCGACTAGCATTAGGTCAAGATACCTCTTGAACACAGCCAGCAAGGTGCTCTGCCTCAAATGGACCAGGATTGTATTCCACAGCATAGGGAGTCTCCGAGTGATAACTCCATCCCTCCAACATGTCCAACATACATCTCTGCTAAGGTGTAAGTCACCTGCACTAGTGGTTCAGGTGGATCTTCTGAGTCTGAGGTGGAGCATGTCCATTAATCTCTGTTTGGACATGGCCTCGCATGTCAGGCACATGTCACCTCTAAGCAGACGGTATGTGAGTGAATAGAGTGTGAGTGTCTTCAATCTGGCAGCATATGACAGCTGTTGGGGTTCCTTGATCCTTTAGGTGGGGGACAGTCAGGGTGTCTCCAATTGCTGCAGATGTTGGGTGAGATACAGCCAGAATAGGGCATTCGACTCGATCACCGGTCTGATAAGTGAAGAGTACAGGGGAACAATGACCAACTAGATCTGGATGTGAATCCCATCCTGAACAGGTGGGCAATGTAGAAGGTCTTCCTAGCCACTTTAGCAATGTGAGTCTCAGAAGAATGGCGACTGTCAACCTGGGTCCCCAGGTCCATGATAACCTCCTCTGTGCTTAGAGGATTGCCACCTATATGGTAGCTTGGGGTCACCTTGCTTTTCCTGAAGGGTATGTCTACACATGTTGTGCACTTTGACTTCAGGCCATGGCCCTGGCACCAGCTATCAGTTACTGTGAGTCCCTTCTGAAGGATATCTGTGTGTGATGCACTGTCCACTATGGTGCCCAGTGTGCAGTCATCTGCTAACATTGTCATCCAAAGTCCTCCCATGTTGGCCTGTACTCCTGGGAAGTACATGACAAACAATGGGGGCCAAGGACTGAGCCCTGTGTGACACCACCTGTGACCAGCCTGGAGTCTAACATAGTGCCAGCAACTCTAACCCTGTGGGTCCCATCCTTAAGCCAGTTTGCAACCCATCTTGTGACATATGGGTTTACATTTCAGTTGTTAGGGTTTTCCACAATACCTGAGTGGGGTATTGTGTTGAAAGTGTTTGCAAGGCCAAGGTAGGCTGTATGGACTGCCTTTCCCCAACAATGGCCTAAGTGACCAATTTGAAGATGTCAACCCAGTACAAAAGGCATGATCTGCCCAAGCCAAAATGGGATGGGTACAATGTCTGCATGTTCCCTAGATCTTTGTTTATGAGCTCAATTATGATCCTCTCCATAGATTTGCAGACTACACTTGTTAAGCTTATGGGGCAGCAATTAACAGGGTCTGTAGAGGCACTGCCTTTGTGCAGATGTGCACAACTGGACCCTAACCAGGCTGTTGTGCACACTATGGAAATGTAAAGCAGTGATAGGACTAAAGCCCAGGATACTGACCACCACAGTGAAAGTACTGAAACACTACACTAGACAGTGCTACAGTGTTAGGTCAGTATGAACGGATGTTGACAATTGTGTGCAAAGTATCCCATGCAAAACCTGCAGGCACAGTATACTCCGTTTTGTTCACACAAAAAGCATTCGGACAGTAACTACACAACATGGCACAGAACACACAACCATAAACTGGAGGTATTTGTTGAAGGTCACACTCATCCACAAATGTGATGGGCTGCAGAGTTCAACATATGTAAAGCCCACACTGGGCATGCTCACACAGATAAATGAGACATCTTTCACACAACATGCCATGGGAAGGCTGAACTGGGCATGCTCACACACTTGGTCCAAATGTTACCCCTAGCAAATGTGAAAACACACCAGAGGATGTTCATCCCCCTTTCTATACACTGATCATGTAAGCACCCTATAAGTATATTGGAGAAAAGGATTCGCTGAGTAATCCGAATAGCGCGCCGTGCTAATGCATCCGTCTGTAGTGTCATAACATAGTTAGGTAGGGGTTTGAATCCAGCAGGTGGCAAGTGTGTGTGAAGGGGAGTAAGTGTGTATGAAAAAAACATCCCTTTTGGCAACTGGGAAAACACACCAGAGGATGATCATTCCACTTTCTAGACTCTGATGATGTCAGCACCTTATAAGTATATTGGAGAAAAGAATTCTTTCAGTAATCCGAATAGCGCGCCGTGCTAATGCGTCCCTCTGTAGTGTCATAACATAGTTAAGTAGGGGTTTGAATCCAGCAGGTGGCAAGTGTGTGTGAAAGAAACATCCCTTTTGGCAACTGGGAAAACACACCAGAGGATGATCATTCCACTTTCTAAACTCTGATGATGTCAGCACCCTATAAGTATATCAGGGGAAAGAAAATCCCCCAGTAATGCGAATAGTGCGCTGTGCTAATGCGTCCGTCTGTAATGTCATAACATAGTTAGATAGGGGTTTGAATCCAGCCGGTGGCAAGTGTGTGTGAAGGGGGGTAAGGGTGTGTGTAAGTGTGTATGAAAGAAACATCCCTTTTGGCAACTGGGAAAACACACCACAGGATGATCATTCCACTTTCTAAACTCTGATGATGTCAGCACCCTATAAGTATATCAGGGGAAAGGAAATCCCCCAGTAATGCGAATAGCGCGCTGTGCTAATGCGTCCGTCTCTAGCGTCTTAACATAGTTAGATAGGGGTTTGAATCCAGCAGGTGGCAAGTGTGTGTGAAGGGGGCTAAGTGTGTATGATTGATATATCCCTTTTGGCAACTGGGAAAACACACTACAGGATGCACATACCCCTTTCTAAACGATATCACAATTATGTATGGCTTTTGATTACAGACATGCCATGTGTGTTGTGCACACACAGAATGCCCATGTGTGTGGGTTGTCCCTCACAATAATGCATGACATTGATTACACCGGTTATGACAATGAACACATGATGTATGTGTGTGTCAAATACACATATGTACCTGTGACTTTCAATAGTTACCATGTGTGATGCCTGCCACATGTGAATACATGGTATTTGCACAGGGTAACATTATGACCGTGGTCTTCTTTGCAGATGCTGCATGTGGGATGTGTATATACAGTGTGAGATGTAGATGCTATCAGCCTAGTAGTGAGGGATGCACACCTGGTCTGGGGCATAAAGTCTACATGTTGTTGTTGTACAGGAGCTGCATGTTCTCACCTGTTGTGGGAGTGGTAAGACAGTATTCCATAGCAATGCAGTGACTGCATGCTAAGAACCATTCAGCTAGGGTGTTGTAGCTACACTTATTCATTAGCATTCAGTAATTTGTCGGAATCCCTGGTGAGGGTCTGATGCCAACCAAGGTCAGGGGTCTACCAGCCTGTGTCACTTGCTCAGTGATCCCTTCCATGTTCCCTATCATGTATCCCAGTGAGCGACATCCCACATCAGTTGTGGTGGCATGGACAATGACTGAGTCATATGTGTCCATGCATCTGACTGACTTGTATGTTGTTGTTACAGTTTGGCCATGTGTTTCCATCTCATACATGTGATGTACATCAATGGGTAGGGGATAGGGTTGACTGTGTACATGTGGCAGCTGTGACATTACTACATGACACACATATTCCACAACTGTACCATAGAGGTGACTGAAAACTGACCTTTGCACATGCTACCGGAGTATTGAGATTACATTGGTGATTGACAGCACATAGGGCCAATGGTGAAAAAGAGACATAGGTCCATAGGTTCGTACAGGGATATCTGCCCAGGGCATGTATCCACCTAGCCAGAATGTGTGTGCCTTTCAACATGCATTGTGAATCTGTCTTGCTATGCCCTTTTCCAAGGTTAGTATACTGTGCCTCTTTCTCACAGTGACACATAAGTGATACCCTGGGTAACCCTACAATGTCACATCCAGTCATTAATATCGCTCTTGAAGATAGTCACTGAGTCAGTCTGCCTAACCTCTATTGGGATAATAATCAGGAATGAAGGGAGCCTCTGAGTTGTGAATGTGCCCTCCACCATGTCCTATGTATATCACTCCTGAGGTTCAAGTATTTCCAGCGTGTATCCTGGTGGGATCTGGATATTCTGAGATGCAGCATGGCCATTACGTGAGGGTATGACCTGGCCTTCTATGTCAGGCACAGATTGCCTATGAAGAGGCAGTATGTCACTGAGTAGAGCTGCTGCTACTTTAACCAGTCAGTATGTGGCATCTGTTTGAGCACTTTGATCCCCTTGTTGAGGTACATATGTGGTAGCTCCAGTTGCTGCAGGTGTCTGGTAAGGTGCATGCCGACAGGTTCATCATAGTCAATTATGGGCATGATGAGGGATGAGTAAAGGAATGTCCTCCCCTGGCCTACATGTGGATCCCATGATGATGTGGCCCATATAACATGCTTACCTAACCACTTTGTCCATGTTGTTGTCAAATGGTAGAATGCCAACCTGCGTACCCCAAGGTCCATAATTCCTTGGTCTGCACTTACAGGATTAACACATATGTGGTACGTTGTGGTCACTTAGTGTTTGACAGAGGGGATGACTATACTCTTTCTGTCATTCACGTTGAGGCCATGGCTGTGGCACAAGTTGTGTGTTTGCAAGAGTACCTTTTGGAGGATGTGTGTGTTAGCTGGTGAGTTGATTATGGTGTTCGGTCTGCAGTCACCTGCGACTTGCTGAGCCACAGTACTTCCATGTTGGCCTGTACCTATGACAAATATATAATGAACATGACAGCTCCTAGGGCTGTGCCTTGTGGGACACCACTTGTACCAGGTTGGAGGCTGACATGGCTCCAGCAATTCTACCATGTGTGTTCTGCCCTTGAGCCACTGTGCACACCCATAGTGACATAGGGGTTAATATGTACACTGGTGAGCTTCCTAGAATGCACAAGTGGGGTATTGTATCCAAGGCTTATGCAAGGTCCAGGTAGGCTGTGTGGACCTCCTACCCCTTGACAGTGGCCTTGGTGACTGTTTCAAAAGAAATCAAACAGGTTTGATAGGCAGGATTTGCCATTGACAAAGCCAAACTGTGTATGGTGACATGTCTGTAGGTCCACAATATCTAGATATGTGAGGTTCATGATGATCCTTGCCATAGCTTTGCAGACAAAGCTAGTCAGACATATGGGGCGAGTAGTGTCCAGGATCCGTGACGGCACCACCTGCATGTTGAGGGACCACTGTTGCTGTATGCCACTCTCTGGCCACATATCGTGTATTAAGGCTGGAATTGAACAGTGGTGTTATGTCTGGGTGTAGCTCTTCTTGTGGTTCATGTAGGACACAGCCTGGGACACTGTCTGGTCCCATTGATGCAGTGTTTATTGCTTTGGGAAGGGCATCTCTTACCTGAGCATCCGTGATGTCAGGGGGGGAAGCACTGTGCTGCGAGACATATTTTCCCTTTTGGTGCGGTGGGGAGAGAAGGCAGCATTGAACCTGTCCACTAGGATGATGGCAATGCCTGTGTGTTTTATATTTTGTGTGACATATTGGATTACCTCTGAGCATATCTGGGTAGTACCACCCAGGTTACTAACATAACTACAGGCAGCCTTGTGATCATCATCAGTGGCTTGTGGAATCCTCTCTCAAAGATGGTCTTAGACAATCATATGGGTGCCTGTAGTTGTCTTCCAATACTCATCAATGGTGCCTTCACATTTTGGGAGGTTGTTGTATCATGTAGTGGCGTCATCCTTCTATTGTATAGTGTGTTTATGGCTGGTGTCCGGCGCCCAGGACATCTGCCTTTGGAGAATTGGGTCATGCTTTCATATGTGGCTTCATGATCCATGCATTCCTGAATGTGTCCACAGAATGCCTCTATACAGGTATCTGCAGTCTGGTCCATATTTTCAACAGGCCTTGGGCCTTTGAAGGTTTCCACATCATTTATGAGGGGTGTGCACTTGCTTGACATGAGCTGTTGACAGACATGCCACCCTCCAGACAGAGCAAGGTGAGGGTCACAGTCAGCTACCTGTTGGGTGATAGAATGTGCCACATAACACAGGCACACAGGTCACTCCACAGCAGGTACAGCTATGAGGCAGACATTGTCCATGCTGGTGCAAACAACCTGAGACGTACCTCCCTGACCACATGGAAAGAGACACAGAGGAGCTCTTACAGCACCCTCTCAAACTCAGGACTCCCACACAGCCTTCATGCTGACACAGGAGAGTTTAGATTACTCTGCAAACACCATCATACTGGGTGATGCCAGCTACCCAAACATAGACTGTGAACATTACACAAGCCACAATACCCAAGCTCTAAGGTTCCCATTGATCAGACATTTCTTGGCTATGGAACAGGTAACCAACCTTCCCACAAGAGGGGCAGATATACTAGAGCTGATCTTTACAAACATGAGTACAAACTGCTTACCACTGGGAGTATATCTCTCATTGTTGCAATCAAACCATATACTAATCACACTGGAGTTCTGGATCCCCCACATATGCAAACCTCCAACACATCGAGGTGTGTGGGAAATGTCCCTATTAGCAACCGTGACAGTATCGTACAGGATGCAGATCCCCCTTTTGAAACACTGATGATGTCAGGACTGTATAACTATATCACCTGTAGTAAAGTCTTCCAGTAATTTGCATAGTGCGCTCTGCTAATGCGTCTTTCTTCAGTGTCATAACGTAGTTAGGTAGGGGTTTGAATCCTGCAAAGGGAATGTATGTGTGTTAGTATGAGTGTGGTTTATGTGTGCACTATGCTGGGAGGGTTAACTGCCTTTGCCAACTGGGAGAACACACTACAGGGTGCACATCCCTCCTCCTACACACAGATGATGTCAGCACCCTCTAAGTACAGCATTAGTAAAGATTTCTCCAACTACTGCCAATAGCACACTCTGCTAATGTGTCTGTTTCTACTGTCATTGCACAGTTAGGTATGGGTTTGAATCTTGCAAATGGAAAGTATGTGTTTTACTGTTGGTGGGGTTAGTGTGTGTGCACAATGATGGGGTGGGATGTGGCTTTTGCCACATGGGGCTATGTGACTGCAGGGTGGTCATTACCCTTAACAAGCAGTGATGTTGATAGCACCCTATACAAACAAAACTACAAAACAGAAGGTGGTGGTACTGATAACACATGTAAGGTAACACTTCTTCAAGTAATGTCCACAAAACGGAGTAGGATAATCAAACAATTCTTTTATTCTATGCAGACAACATGACAACAGACAACTAACTGCCAGTACTCAGTATAGTGTTACATGCTACTGTAACACACACATGTACCCTCGAATATACCTAGATAGTGTTCTGAAGCCTGAATGTGGCAAGTGTGTGGATGTGGGATGTGTCTGTGTGTGCATTTCCGTATGGGAAACATGTTTGATGTGGCAATCAGGGTAAACTACAGTACCTGATGCACATTACATCTTCCAACTGATGAGGTTGCCTGCACCCTGTGAGTACAGGTAGAGAAGGGATGCCAGTAGTAAACAACATAGTGCACTTCTGAAATGTGTACCTGTCATGTATCAACAGCTACTCATGTAGGGTGATAAATAATGGGAATGGCAAGTGAGCGTGTGCATGTGTGTGGGTAGCAGGGTGTGTATAAATGCATGTGTGACAGAACAGATACATGTAGCTGAATCTACATAACAGCACAAGATGCGCATTGCCATAGTCAATGTTAGCATGTGATGGTGTGCAGCTGGTACACTTTGTTAAGTAGTATGGGTGCAGATAACAATTGAGGACATTCATACAGTTACTGCAGCAGGACTGCTGGGATATACACATTTATACTGCAACAGTCAACAGTTACCAACATGTTACTACTTATACACATCTATGTAGTCACACTGTGCATCGGCAACGTGTTTACCTTTACCTGCACCGATGTTGTAGTATGCAGGAGGTGGCACAGTGTCATCATATGCACAGGGTGTGGGTTAGGTATACCCAAGCCGGCCACTGGTAACACCAATTGACATGTGTGTGTATGTGTGTTTGTGAGGGGCAGCAGTACAGGGTGGACCGTTGTTGGTGCAGTGTGTGTGTGTATGTGTTTGCCCTAGGTGTTAGGTTTCTGCATGTGTGTAAGCACGCACACAGTCCCACAGGGACAGGGTTTTGTGGACAGCCACAGACTGCACCTGTCAGGTCATCCAGATCAGTGTTCAGGGCACGGACACGTACCTGTGCCTGGCAGGTGCTACGGGCCGTATCCGTACTCAACCCAGACTGGGTACTGTCATCGGAAGCAGGGTGTGTTGACTGGACACAGTTCCTGTTGGGACTGTCCAGAGCCACGGCACGCGGGTCCGGGGTTTTGCGCCAACCCGAGGGGGGGGGTGCTGGCACTTTGGGGGGGGGCCTGTTGTCGGCCCACGCCCTGGGCCCTTTGGCAAAGGGGACACGAAAACCCCACGCCCGGCCCCGGGCATCTGGGTACAGTGCATCCCCACAACGCCTGCCGTCTGTAAGTTCGGATGCTTTCCCCTCCCAGCCCCTGTCTGGCTTCACTGCCTGTCCCCCAGACCCTTCTGGGGATTTCCCTACGGCCGTGCCGAGCAGCAAAAAAGGGGGGGACAACCCCTGGGCACGCCCCGGGACCAGGAGCCCCCAGGCCCTGGGGACTGTCCGGGGACCATTACCCCTGCCATGGCTGCCTTTGGGGGGCATGTACCCCAAAGGGAAAAATGACTTGCCCCCCCGCGTGACCCTAGGGGAATGGTGACAAAAGGGGAAACCCGGGGAAATTCTTTACTTAAAGCTTTCTTAATTCCCAATGGGGGGGAACCCCCTTCCTGCCCATTACAGAACACACCAGACCTGGGGAAAATTGGCCCGTCAGGTCACCCAAAGGAAGAACCCAAAAAAAATAACACAATTCAGAATACAATTTTAAAAATGACCAAACAATGCACACTTGAAAGGACACTGCACCATGGACACAAAAACAACCCCTTGGGGCGGCACACTTACACTGCAACCCCAAGTAAACACACACATCATACCGGTTACACTACTCTTTCTATTAATTTAATTTTTAAAAGTAAGATTTTACCAGATTAATTCCCCCTATTTTTAAATTGACGAAAGTTAAAAAATAAGCAGTTGGCCTGTTTGCAATGGGGGACCTGGGAAGGGGAAGGAAATAATGTCTCACATGTGGCCATTTGTTTTACATGATACAGTACATAACATGCCCTTATCCATAGTCACTCAGCGTATATTACATAACAGAAATACCCACCACCTTATCTAATAAACCTAAAAGCTTGTCTCCAATTTAAATCTAACTACCCCCACCCTTTCCCCAACTAAAAGTCTTCCAAAAAAAATGGCTTTTTTTTTTTATCCCAACCCCCTTACCCCCTTTTTCCCCTTTCCCCCCATTTCTGAAACTGCTTTTCCCTTTTTTTTACCCTTATGTCCTTCTATCTCTACCCTTCTACCCTCCCCCCTTTTGCTTTTCCCCTTTTCCCCCCCCTTTTCTTAGTCTTAACAGTATTGTATGCCCTTTACTTTCTCCCCTTTTGAGTAATTTATTAAGGCTTTTGCCATTCTAAATTTGCTTTGGTAATTGCTTTGCCCTACTTTGTTGACTTCGGCTTCCCAATGATTTTTTTAATTTAAAACTGGGTACAATTTAATTTCTTTGATTGCAACTTTCTGCCCTTTTTCTTTGTGTGGACCTCCACAGGTCATGAAAAAAACCCTTTCCCCGCCCGGGTCAAAAAATTAAAAGTAAAACTTGTAGGATTTCCCCCCGTGCCTCTGGGATCCAACCTCCATAAACAATTTTGCGTTTTTCTCTGGTCCCCAAAAAAATTTCATCCCTCCCTTTTGGGGGGGGTTTTGGGGCCCCCCCAGTGGGAACCTTTCCTGCGGGTTCTGGGCTGGACATTTTTTTAAAAAATGCAAGCTCCCTGTCAATTTCCTTCAGCATGCCCCAAAACTTTTTGCCAGGGTTTTTAAGGAACCCCCGTATTTTGGGTGGGGCTAAAAATGGCAATCAACCCGGGGTGGTACTCTCCTTACGATGGGGAACCTTTTGGTGCCATTCTATTGGGGTACCAAAAAAGGTTTTAGCATGTTTAAAATTGGAACCCCTTGGGAGGAACTTCTTTATTATGATTGGAAAACCCGATTGGAGTTCATTTATTTTTGTATGATTGGCCTTCAGCCAGTTTTTTACATTAGGGGGGTTGGGGGCGCACTTGGGGGGGACAATACTTTCTCCATTAAGTTTGGGAAATCTGTTTGGGATGTCGGTTTTTACTTTTATGGGGGGTTGGCCCCACCGTTTTTAAATTTAAAAGGTTTTTGGGCTACCTTGTAAAAAGGGTGTTCTGTTTAAACTGGGGGGGTCTGGTTTCATTTATAGTCCTCTTCTACTTTTTTACTGCATTGCTAACCTTTTTTTTGTAAAAAATACACCAGGCCCCCTGGTCATTTTTTTTATTTGTTACTTTGCTTTTTTTTACTGGATTCTTCCCCTGACACTTTTCAACACATTGTGTATCGTTACCATTCACTGACCTTTCCCTTTAACCCTACAGAAATACCTTTTTTATTTTGCATTTCAATTTTGCAATTCCTTGGGACCCGGATTTGCTCAGACATTTTAACAGAGCATTTTAAACAGACACCCCCCTCCCCATACCCTTTTTTTCAACATTACAACGAGCAAATGTATTTTAGCATTCCAGAGGTTTTTCCCCCATCCAGTTAGGGGGACTCCAAACAAGGAAAAAATGATTACACAGACAATCCCCCTTTCCCAAACAAACTCTGGATGAGCAACCTAACCCGACTAGGCACCTTCACTAAACCCCCATAACCATCACAAAGGGGATTCTACACTTTCCCGCCATTTAATAACAACACACCTAACACTGTACAATGTCTACTTTAGGCCAACCACAGTCGCCCCAGAGGCCTTGCAGCTCCCGGCAAACTCCACATAAAAAACACCAATAACCAAAACCAAGTCGAAACTCAAGCCATTCGTTAAAACCCCACCTCTCCCTGACTATGCCTTAAATCAGGCCCCACACCACCAGGTTAAAATGACTGGTTGGGACCTTTACCTTACCTGCCACAAAAAAACATGGTCCCCAACATACGGATACTGTCAAATTTCCCGTGTGGAATGGGCCCGCCATTTTTGGATCTCTGGACATTCAACTTCACACGCCAGACATTTGCCCCACCTTGGTACACCTACCCCCATAGCAAGCCAAAACAACCAATCCCTTAACAAGATGAATAGGTGTCATTTACAGGTTGCCAAGTGCCACTTTTATGCTTTCTGGGGCATTGACCCGTCAACAGCCTTTCAGGGGTCCGACACCCAAATCCGTTTTAAAACTTAAAACCCCACCCTTTTTAACAAAGGATGGGAAATAAAGTATCATCAAACCGGCCTCCCAAGGTGCACGACCCCAAAATACCTGATTCGGACATGAACTGGAGAACATGAACCGTTTCATTTCACAACAAATACCAGTTTTAGCACCATTTTTGCGGCCCCCCATTTAAAAAAAGGGGAGTTTATTTCTCTTCCCACCCCCCATTTGGGGGAAACTATTTGGATTTATACAAATTGGGGCCGGGGAAAAACAGGGACTCTTTAGTTCCCCAAAGGCCAACGTGGATTGCGCGTTTTAAAACCCCGCTAATCATGCATTACTGTTTCAGGGGGGGCATTGTGCCTCTTTTTCACCATTCCCTATAATTTCCTAAAGCACCTTTTTTTATGTCCTAACCAAAACCCCAGAACTGGACCAACATACATAAAGGGGATGCTGGCCCCCAAATTTTAAGCTCCCAGGGAAAGTAATCCGTGGCCAGTCTATGCCTTTCAAGGAATTGATATAAGCCCTGTTACCCAGAAAAACATGCACCCCGGAACAGAGCCCATAACCAAGTCGGAAGGGCCTAGCAGCATACTGGAATGTGGAGGGGGAAATTCCCAAAAGGCTCCCCATCTTAAGGCCCCAATACTGGGTTTCAGACCCTATTCCTTTCAGGTCTAGAGTGGAGGAGTCTGTTGTACCCCTTCACTTCATGTATGTTAACGGGCACGTTCTAAAGTGGGCGGGGTAACATAAGGATTGGGGGGCAAAAACAAAAATTTATAGGGTTACCAACCCCAGGGCAAATACCAGTTAACCTTGAACGTTATTTAAAGTTGAGTATTCAAAAGGGGGCCCCGTTGAAATTTCCCGAGCCTGTTTTTCTTTCGGGCCCCCTTTCCAAGGGGGTTTTCCAAATACCCAGAAACCCAGTTTGTGAAAGCCACCCAAAAATTAGTCCCAACCCCAAAAAGGGGGCTTTAAAAACCACAGGGTAAATTTTAATGCAGGGATAGTTATACCCAAAAAACCCCTGCTGTAAAAAATCCGGATATGTGAGGGAGCACGGTTTGCAAAAAAATCTTTCCCAAGGTGGGGGAACGAAATCCCCCGGGTTCCTCTTCATCTGAAGGGCCACAAAAATTTGGGGTGTTCCCCCTACTAAAATGGGAACCACAAAAAAGGGGAGGGGAAATCCCCCGGGGAGTAGCCTGTATAACCTATAAAAGTGTGTATCATAGCTTTGCCAAGTTGAGGGGGGGGGGGGGACTAATGGGAAACTTTTCCCCATGCAGCCCGCACACGGGGGGGTTACCAACAACTGGACTATAACCCCGTTGGGGGACACAATTTTCCCGCCCGGTATACAAGAAAACCCCCCAAACACAGCATCCTTTCAGAGCATGTTTTCCAGTTTTAGAGTTACATACATCCATGGCCCCCCCGGGGTAAGCCCCAAAAACCCAGCCACACCTTTATTGTTACCCCAAAAACTCCCCTTCTTCACACAGTTTTCAAACCCAAAAAAATGCAACCCCTTTTTAAACCTGTAGGGGGTGATCGGATTTGTAAACAAATTGGAGGACTGCACACAGGGGGGACCAAAAAACTTGGTTTTTCAGGTTTGTCTTACATTCCCCAAAACACAGTTTCAACATTTTTCGACTTTTGGGGCATACCCCCTTTCCCAAAAATTTTTTTTACCCCCAAAACTGTTTATTTCCCTGCCAGGGGAACCCCCCTATCTTCAGAAAACTATATATTTAAATGGTACCCTGGAGTGTGTACATTACCCCCGGGGAAAATGCAACTGGTGTTTAAAAACCCCGGCCATTCGGTTGTCCTGCTGCCTCTCCTGGGCCCCCCCAATGGGGGTTTTGGGCTCTGCTCTTCCCTCCTTGTGTTTGCATGGGAATGTTTTTATGGAATGTACCAATTTTAGTTTATATTTTATGTATGCCCAAACCATTAGGACATCCCATGATAGTGTTGTACTTTGGAGGGGTTTACGTATCCCGGAAACCCGCTATTTAAGGTTTGTGGAGTCGTGCCTTCGTTGTGCTTTTTTGCTGTTGCTGTTTCTGTTTTTTGTTTTTTTGTTTTTGTTGTTTTTGTTTTCTTTTCTTCCTTTCCGTAGTTTTTGCAATGAATTTTTAAGTTAGTTGGGGGTAATTTTTTGGTATTCATATCCCTTATGGCCTCTGACCAAATTTAACAGCTTTCAATTAGCAGGGGTGTTCTGTTACTCACTGTATTTGGAATCATAAAAGGGATTTGGGGGTTTCCCCCCAGTTTGGGGTGGGCCCTCTTATGCTTTACTTTTTATTAAGGGTTTAAAATTCCCCCTTATCTTTTTGAGATTTAGGTTGTGAATCGCCCGTTCCCTTGTTGTGTAGCTACTGAACCCCCAATATTGCTTGATTGAAAAAATTTTTATAATCTGGACTTAAACTTTAAAGTAATTTGCTACAAACAAGCTCAATTCGGGCTGTTTTTTAAAATCCTAGTATGGGAAAAGTAATTTGGGGCTTTAAAAATTTAATGTTTGGGGGTAGAATACTAATTTCCTTTTTTTCATTCCTACTTTTCTGTTCCACTTTTTTAAACAATTTTCCCGTATGAAGTATGGTTAGTTGGCATAAACTATTTTTAAAGGCTTTGGTAGGGCCTCTATATGCCTTTTTCTGTTTTATTATAAGGGTATAAAAAAGGCTGGGGCCCCTTTTAAACAGAAAAGGGTTAGTAGGTCTCACAACCAGGCTGGTTCAGACTGGGTGAAAATTTTACTTTTTGAATTTATGGTACGGACCTCAATAATTTTTTAGATTTAAATTTTTAAAAGTAGGGAGTTAAAAATTTAATTGTCATTCAATTTTTTCAATAAAATCACTGTTTCTGTTAATGAATGTATGGGAATCCATAATTTGGATTAAAATTATAATGTTTGGATATACATTCCCCAACCTTTTACATTCCTACTATTACAGTTTTAAATTTTTGCAGTGTTCTGTAACACTGGTTTGTGGAGGGATGCTAATTTTCCGGCCTGGGTTGAATACATATTTTTCTTTAAACTTTCAAAATATACAGGTTAAAAAAGGCTGGGCCCCCTTTTAAACAGGAAAAATAAGTAGGTCAACAGGGGGGGGGTTGGGGCGGGGGGGTTTAATTTGTTATTTTCCCTTTGGATTTATGGTACGGACCTCAATAATTTCATAGATTTTAAATTTAAATTTTGTTGATAACATCCTTCCTAACAAACCACTTATTTTAAAGAAAGGACAGGGGTTTTGAAAGAAAAGAGGGAACCCGTAAGGAAAAACTTATGCAGGGATGTAACCCATATTTCCTTTTCTTTCCACATTCATTTTAAATTTTTTTTGTGGCTTGAAACCACTTAGGGTGGGCAACAATAATTTAAAACCTTTGGAATAAAGGGTTTTTTTTTAGCAAACTTTCAAACTAGTAAGGATTTAAAGTGCCCTTTTTTTCATTTGGTTGGTGGGATAAAGGGGGGGGAGTTAAAAAAACGTTTTTTCGGGAAAAAAAAGGGGTACAAAATGGGAAAAGGGGTCCAAAAATGCATGGGGCAACGGGGTTTTTAAGGGATGTATCCCATAGATCCCCTGTCTTTCAGCCAGTGGTTTCCTGTTTTTTGGCATTTGGCCCACCCTTTAGGAAGGGGCAGGCCAAAAAGTTTTCCTTGAAATTCTTTTCAAGCGCAAAGTGAATGGCAAATTTGTTTTTTTTTTTGGGACGGGCCCTTTTTTTTCAGGTGGAGGGAAGGTGGGAAGTCGGTAAGCGGGGAGGTGGGGGTGGTTCGACGCCAAAGCATCAGGGGGTTTGAAATTGGGGAAAATTGGGGGGGGTTATTCCAAGATATGGCCCCCAGATGGAACTAACAACCCCAATACATTGCCCCGCCTTCAACCCAGGATTGGCGGGGTTTAGGCCAATGGCGGGGGGTTTTTGGGACAGGCCTCAAGCAGGGGAAGAACAGGCTTTGGGCCCCCCCAAAAAACCGCAAGGGTGATAGAATCCACCAATTTAGGGGGGGATTAAAGGTGGAAGGGCCCCCAGGGGGGCCCCTGGGACATGGGGGGAGGCCCCCATAAGGTGGGGCTGGGGGTTCCCAAATTTATTTTGGGGTTTTTAGTTTTTTGGGGTTTTCATTTTATTTCCCTTAATTATTTAACAGCATCATTGGTATTATCAAACAAACACCCCCTTTAACCCATTAACAAATTCAAAATTTAATTTATTTGAACAAAATACACATCCCAAAATCGGGGGTTTGGCAAAAGGATCAGTTTGGGTATAAAGGGACTCCCAAAATGCATTATTTTTTAAACACGTCCATATTAAGTTTACTACCTTATTTATTTTTTTTAAAGGTTTGGGTTAATGAAATTCACATTCAAGTTAAAATTTTTCTTTGTTTAAGGTAACTTGTTTACATTTTTAAAAAAAATTTTATTTACTTCAAGAATTTCAAATAAAACTACCTCATTTTAATTTTATCGAAAATATCCGTACACTTTATCAGGGGGGACAACTATGGGTGTTTAGTCTTCAATAAAATTCATTCACTGCAAATTTTTTACTTGTCACCATAACGCAGGCCTAAATTCCGTTTGCACATAAAAATTTAATTTTTTTTCCCCCTGCATTTGTTCTGTAAAACAATTACATATTGGGGTTTTTCTACTTTTTTTTTCTCGACCCTTTTTGCACTCTCCCAAACCGCAACCACATTCAGGTTGGGATTTAGGTTTGTTTACATTTCTTTGGGGATTTAAAAAAATTTAAACCTACTTCTTCAATTACTTTCCAGGGGAATTTCCCCGCTACCCGCTCTGACCTTTTGGGCACTGGGTTACACTTAATTTTCATGGTGGGACACTGTTTTACATGTTTAATCATCAATTTATTTTCCCGAACTTGCATCTTGCTTGTTCCCATACCTGGCTTCAATTTTGGGGCCTTATATTACAACAAACATGATGTTTTAATGCTAAGCAAATTTTTTCAATAATTTTTAACCCTTTCGGGCCCCACCCATCTCTATTCCGGCGGCCCTTTATTTTGAAAATTTGGATCCTTATGGGATCCATTAAAATCCTTACATCTCAAAATGAATTACCATATTGGGGTATCCCCCCTCCCGGATCCTTGGGTAATGGTTTCCGACCTTAGGGGCATGGGGGTTCGGCCTCCCTTTTGATCCTGGAGATAAGAACGGGCCCATGCCCGCCCTTAGCCCCCCAACCGGCCCCGCTGGGTTGGGGGTAGATACGGAGAGCCTGTCTGGACTCCTCAACGCCCCAACGCTGTGCTCGAAAGCAACGCCCCTCACCTACTCCACTCATTCTAACTGCAGGTCTGTTCTACAATCGTTTCTGCTGTGTATTCCCGCCTATGGGGCTTATATATGCCGCTTTTCCCGCACATTTCTGTGATTGGCCGTTTTGGAATTGTATCTACTTCACTGAAAATGCTTTATCATGCTCCATTCTGGATTTTATCCCATATATATGCTATTTCTGCCTTTCTAGGTATTGCTGTCATGGCTTAGTGGTTTAGTACCTTGACTCTAGTGCATAGTATCCTGGGTTCGAATCTAACAACTGATTTTTGATTTTCCTGAAAGATATGAGTTGAGGACCTGTCAATCAAACATGCCAAAAGCACTTTTAAGCACTTACAACCAGGTCTGCGCCGCTTGCGCTGAGGTAACGCATGCGCACTGGCAGTTAGCTTGTGGGAGCGGCGCGCAAACGGTGTGCGCTGGGATAAACCTTAATTGGCTAGTGACACACATGTTCAGCTAAGCACAGCTAGTTGCAAACGGTTTCAGCCTATTAAACCGGTGCTTAGCAACGGGCATGCAGTTTGCAGCTTTTTAAACACTACTCAGCTACGGGCACTCCGTCTCACAGCAGTTTAGCTATCAGTACATTTCTGACTATTTTTATTATTGTGTTACTTCAGAATATATGCTCCATTTCATTCCATTTTACAAAAGGGAATACATTTACATTTGTACAATACTGTCAGGGGGCTTTTTCGTGCTTATTTACAAAAAAAAAAAAAAAAGTTGTTGTGGAGGCTCGTACCCTGCCTGACTACTCCTAGGCCGGCAACTCTACCGCTAAGCTATTACTTCTTGGCTTACTTTGCATATTTAGTTCTTATATCCTTTTCCACTGACTGCTAACTGTGATTGCGCTAGTAGCACACCCGCGCACACAGTAGCAAACATTTACGGGGTTTAAAAAAAAAAAAAAGGTTTTAATTTCATTTTATAACATCTCTTCACTTTATACAGTGATGGTCTATCGGGGCATGTGTTGTGTAGTGTGTTTATTCACATTTCCATGGCCTCTCTCGTGGCTGTTTACTTTCAGCCATTCTAGTCTTCCGGGGGCGTGTCCGCTTGCAGGGTTAGCCTACAGACACGCCCCCTACTCTCTTACACGGACCGTGTAAGAGTTACTAGTGTGATTCAGCATGCCTTATGCACCTCATGCATATGCATGACATGCTGACATCACACAGTTTCACTGCAGCCTCCGTGTAAGAGTTATAACTCTTACACGGAGGCTTCCTGAATTTGGCCCTCAGTTTTTATACTATACCTAATCAACACAAACCAGTTTCCCTCCAAAATATTTAAAGGTACATACATATTTGTTTTATGAAATTTTTTTATAATTATGTTTTAGCATGTTACTGAACTTGTATTTTATGTTAAATTGATTCATTATATAAATGAACAATGGTTTTAAATATGTGTCTACCTTTAAATATTTTGGAGGGAAACTGGTTTGTGTTGATTAGGTATGGTATAAAAACTGAGTCTTTTATTAAGTGTTATGATGTGTCTGAGGAAGTAATTTTTTATGAAGGCACTTGCACAGTACATTTTTGTGAAATTGGAATAATAAACAGAATTGTGGAATCTTTAACAGAGTGCCTGTGTCTATACATTGGGATTTTTTCTGATATATATATATATATATATATATATATATATATATATATATATATATATATATATGTATGTATAAAACATAAACCCATAACATGTACTGGAGTCATACCTCAGCACCAATAGTCACAACTTCTTAGTGCAAGGAGATGTCATGTACGTATTGCAGGTATAAATGTTTAATGTTGCTACAGTAACAGGGGTTGTGTTAACAGACATGTTGTGTGGGAAGTCACTTCTGATACTGACATGTATGCCATCAGTTACTGATGGACATCATAAGATCATCATAGTGAAGTACCGCACAAATCACAGTAACGATCCTGTGGAACACAGCAGAGATATGACCAATAAATGTGGACAGTCTGACACAATCTGGTCAGTGCAGAGGTATACACAGAGCTCCTTAGTGCAAGATGTGTGGACCAAGCCTAACAAAGTGGATGTTTACAGCCATGTAGCTGGGGATATCACAAAAATACTGGAATAGTAAAGCTCACACAGTTGATGCATTCACACACTCCTGTCTGTCCTAACACACATCAACTGGAGGAGCAGAGGTCCCAAGACCACATACTTCACACTACTTAGTGACATACATCTTTATACCATCCCAGTGCTTTGTGAGACATACTTAACAGTTATGGTGGCCAGGCAACAGTTCATCTGACAAATATCTGGACCTAACATCACACTAGGTAAATACACTGAGCTGCTAGGCATGTTACAAAGCACTGTGCAAACTACAGGCAGACTGCCACAACACTGACTCAAGTTTCCTATGGGGGAATACACATGTACCTGCAAATATAGCAGGCACTACAGGCTTGTAGCAGACACCAGTGTGAAAGTGCCTACCCACAATCTGAACACAGTTACAGTCACATTATGGTAAGCCTAAGTAACATTACAGTATATGTACTGTGTGAACAACACCACCCTCATATGAACCACTCACAAAGTAACCCTACATATACTGGGTCAATACACAGTGTAGTCTTGATGCCTGACTGTGATATGGGACATGTGTCAGTCTGGCCCTACAAACATGTACACTGATAGGGTACCATAAACTGGAGCAGCATGCAATATCAGATAGAACAGGACCAAGAACAATGACATCTACCACAGTCTGTACACAGGCCAAGTAACATATTCACAATACACACTCTGTCAATAATCACCATAAGTACACAGACCTCACTACTGTACAGACTACAACAGAATGCCCAGGTTTTGTCCTCAAATATAAGGCCTACTATACATAACATGTCTAGCAGTCTGATATCTCACTGGCTTGTTATCAGGTATGATGTCAGTAAATAATGATGTACTGTACATATGCACCTCTTACTGCATGACATATGGACAAAGGGTGACAGACTTGGTAGAGAGAGGCACAAACACAGCGCCAATATTAACATATTGCTGTGATAATCTGAGAAATTTCCTGGTGTAACAGGGTTTGTTATGACATATCTCTTCTGAGGGATATGAAGTCAGTAACTCACGTGGATGTCACCATGTACTGACTGCAATCATCAGAGTATGCTACTGCATATCTAAAGACAGGAAATGTGTGAGTAACACAACACATGCAAGTCTCCAAACCCTGAGCAGTCTGCAGATAGCCCCACAGGTGAGAGTTTCCTCAACTACATAACACTGTCATGCCAGACTATAAATCATGTAGAACAGCCATATCCACACAAACTCTGTTAAACCAAGATTACTTCAAATGTAGAACAGCAATACTTACATTATGTCCCCATGTCTGGAACATCCCCTTCCTGTTTGTTGGCCTGTCTCCACAGTGTATGCTGTAAGAGGTATTTCCAACTACCCTCTGTGATGCTGTTTGTCAAACACCCACATAAAGTCCTGCTCACAGTGAAGGAAAAGGGCCAACACCCACATGAAGTGCTTAGTTATATGAGTGTGTTTCCATGCAATTGGCTATAAGAATCATACTACAGCTGTTCCACATGCAATTAGCAAGTGGGGACTGCAATTCGTGCACAGGCCATCAGCTGATCATGAACATTCCTTACAAAACTCAAGCTGCTGCCTATTCAAAACAGATGTACTTTTCTACATCCATCAGAGAGGGAGAGAGAAAGAGAGAAACACACACAGGGACAGAGAGACAGAGACAAAGTAAGAAAGGAAGGATGTAAGAGAGTAAGAGCCAAGCATGTTTGTGTATGATCCGTTGGTGGAGAGCTGTATATGGGTATTATAACAGTTGCCTATATTGTTTAAAAATCCATACTGTCACATAGTAATTGCACATGGCTGTACACATTTATGGCTGAGGATTGTCTACAACAACCTCTGCAGTGTTTGAAAACTGTTGGACTTGTAATGTGGACAATGGGACATACAGGTCCTCAATATAATGATGTAGCAAAGCCCACACTGCAATGGTTCCTGTCAGTACACACTCACCCCAACAGGATACTGATGACACATGCACAAGTACACACTTGCCAGTACTGAGTTTCACACCCGTACCTGACTATGTATTGCTATTACAGTGTTATGCAGTTATTGCATGCACCATGGAGCTTACATGTTGGAGACCTGTCCAAAGGTATCTTTGAAGATGAGTGACATCAGCAACAGTGCTAAAGAAGGGATAAGAGAAGTGTAGTACATGTGAATGTCCAAAAAAGCAGGTGTCAATGGAGACACACACACACACTCTGTCAGGGAAACACACACATCATCACAGTTGGCAGGATCAAGATTAGAACCCCTCCCCAACTAGTTTGTTACACGACAGTATTATGCAGTTATAACAAGTGCCACAGAGCTTATATGGCTGATATATGGCCAAAGGGTTATATCAAGGTGAATGACATTAGCAGGTGTGGTGAGTAGGCCAATGGGAGGTGTAGTGATTGTGAATGGCTTCAAAATCATTAATCTCCACACACACACACACACACACACACACACATACGCACACACACACACACACACACACACACACACACACACACACACACACACACTTGCCAGTACTTAGATACATAGGTTCATTGCTTTGCAGGTGTGTAGTAGGTGAATGGGCCTGACAGCTGTACAAGGCTAGGCAAAGGGAATACCTTGGCATCAGGCCACATGACAATGGTCTCCAGTGTGGCTCAGGGGTGTAGTCCCTGGACTAGTCCCCACAGGTGGGTACTATATTCACCATCCACTCATCTGGGTTACTATTGTGGGTGGCCAGTGATGTGCACTGCTTCCCATGTATGTGATTTATTTTCCATAACATGGACAGTGTCTGAGTTGTGCATGTCCCACATGCATGTTCTTTGACATATGGAAGTGTACTTGAAGTCTCCTGAGCATGTTGTGTGTGCAGATTGTTATCCTAACCCCACATACGAAATTAACCATTGCTAGGACTCACCTCCTTTCTACACTCCTCTATGCCTCACCGATTTTCTCCTTCCTTAATAAAACAGAACTAAACAAGCTATCTACTACCTATAACCACATAGCTAGATTTATAACAGGAATGCCCTATCGTACACACCACTGTAACAATCTTAGAAAACTTCACTGGTTAGAACTACCTAACACTCTTAAACTTAATCAACTTACTGAGGCATTCAAAACTATACACCATCCTGACAAAACCCCCGCAATGACCAAAATATTCATTCCATACTCTAACCTTAAATCCCTTAGATCCTCCAAATACCTTCAAATCCAAACCATTAAAGCCAATAATTCAGGAGGTGAAGCACTCTATGCGAACTCCATTGGAAAATCCTGGAATGCCCTCCCAAACAACCTAAGACACGAAACTTCACTCAACCAATTCAAAAAACAACTCAAAGACCTACTAAAATCTAACTGGTTATGCCCATGTTCTAATCCTGATTAGCAGCAAACAGCCAGCTACTACCTATCCAATCCATAATTCAACGGGACTTCATTTGTAGTTAGAGTACTCCAACTACCCAAGAATGTTTCAACTACTTAAACTATCTGTTTAACCTGTTTTATTGTTCATGTGACCTTGAAAGTATTACCTTGTATTCTTATCTCCTGTGTGTTGTTTTGTCATATGGAGCTTTTCTCCCCGGGCCTCCACTGAAAATGGACATGTATCCAGTTGGACTAGCCCGGTCAACAAATGTAAAATAAAATAAAATAAAAAAATAAATAAATAAATAAAATAAAACATTCCTGACCTCATTTGGGGAGACCTGGCTGTGGAACTGAGGTCATGCTTGCACCTACATTGACAGCATGATACAGGTATTCAGTGGAGTTAGTCGCATCTGTCCATACAGGGCATGTGTATAAGGCATGGTATTCCCTTTGTGGGTTACATTTGCAGACTCTACAGTTGTTGCAGGTGTACAGTGGGGAACATAGCAAAAGGACCACTGTAAGCATTTATTTGCCTACTGTAGGGATGGAACAGGGTGCCATGTCCTTTTACTTGCTGGATAACACATACTTAGTCAGGAGATGTTACACATTACAGTACTTTCTGATGTTAGTGGCACTGTTGTGGTCAACAGGCATGTAGTCCACTACAATCACACTGTGGTTACTATCTGTGGGGCAATATGCAGGGAACTACCAATATAGTGGTTGTTGCCTAGCCATGTGTGTTTGTGTACGAGACATGGGTGGAGAGTGTTCTCTGAGTAATACAAGGGTTGCCTATATTGTTCACAGATCCATAATGTCACATGTAGGGCTATGGATTATCTGCACCAGCCTCTCTGGTGTTTGACATCTGTTGCCCTTGTAAGGTGGACATTGTGACATATAGTAGGTCCTCAATATAATAAGTTAACAAAACCCACCCTACAATGCATCCTGTTATTGCACAATCACAGCAACCTCCACACAGGATACTGATGACAGACACACACACACTTGCCAGTACTGAGATTCAAACCCCTACCTAGCTATGTATTGCTACTACAGTGTACCGAATTTATCGCACACCCCATGGAGCTTATTAGATAGATGTTGTCCCAAGGTACTTCTAAGGTGATGAACATCACCAGCCCTTGTAAATACTGGCATTGGGTGATGTAGTGGGTGACTGATCCCAAAAATAATTTTACCCTAATCACACATTTACATTTGCCAGGGGTGAGGTTCAAACCTCTATCTAACAATCTTTATGGACCACTATGTTACACATTTACCACATGCACCACTGACCTGACATGTTTAGGGTTGGAAACAGGTACTTGTAAGGTGGATTGTATCTGCAGGACTGCTAAAGCCAGGCTCTGAGATGTGCACTGGCTGTAAATGGGGCCAAAATCTTTAAGGTACCCACACAAACACTTGTCACAGATGATACTCAAACCCATACCTGTGTAGTTACTGCTTCTACATTGTTCCACATTTATGGCATGCACCACGGAGCTTATAGGGCTGGACCTCATCCAAAGGGGTATTTCAAGGTGACTGACATCAGCAGGCTTGCTAAAGTAGGGCAATGGGAGGTGTAGTGACTGTGAATGGCCTCAAAATCATTAGTCTCTACACACACACACACACACACACACACACACACACACACACACACACACACACACACACACACACAGTTTCCATGTCTGGGATTAGAACTCCTACCTAACTAGCATGTTACACTATAGAATTATACAGTTATTGCATGTGCCATGGAGCTTATAGGGTTAGCCCTTGTCCAACAGGGTATTTTAAGGTGATTGACATCAGCAGACTTGCTAATGTAGGGCAATGGGAAGTATAGTGACTGTGAATGGCCTCAGAATCATTCATCTCTACACACACAGTTTCAAAATTGCCATGTCTGGGATTAGAACTCCTACCTAACTAGTATGTTACACTGTAGCATTATGCAGTTATCGCAGGTGCCATGGAGATTATGGGGTTGATAACTGGCCAGAGGGTTATTTCAAGATGACTGACATCAGCATGAATGTTAACATGGGCTATGGGAAGTGCAGTGTGTGTGAATGGGCCATAAACCATTCCTCTGCAAACACACACAACACTCAGTCACACACAACTTTACATTTGACAGGACTGGGTATACAAATGCTAGATGAATACTGATTTGTATTATCATGTTACACAGTTATCACAAGCACCACAGACACTACAGGGCTGATGGCTACCAAAAGCAAATGTCTACAGTGATTGACATTGGCACATCATGTGATATTGGCCAATTGGATGTAAGGTGGGTGTGACAGGCCTCATGATGGCAATCTCTTTTTCATGGTCTGCCTCTCTCTTCTCCACATCTCTGTGTGTTTATGTTTGACCTATTATAGTGTTCTGGCCTTGGATATGTGAGAGTATTCCTATCGAATGTGTGTGTGTAAAGCATAAATGGTGTGCAATGTGGTGGGTGTGCACAGACATTTGCGACTGACAGATATGTATATTCCACTGTTGTTGTCAGACAGCAAAGCATGAGTGGTGTGCAATGTGGTGTGTGTGCACAAACATCTGCGACTGACAGCTATGTATATTCCACTGTTGTTGTCAGACATGGGCTTCATTTTTCTAAGTGTAGGAGCATGCCCAGTATGTCCTTCTGTATTGCATGTTTGAATCCATTCCAGGTAGGTTGTACTCCATTGCAGGATTTTGTGTTCTACACCTACAGCTAGCAACCTGTTTCTGCAGGATATCTCTAGATAGTTTGACAATATGGAGTCACAATGGGGACAGATATTGGGATACTGTAACTATTGCTGTCTGTGCTGCTTGTGTTACATGGTTGGTGTTAGCAGAGATATTCAGGCATGTACTGTTTTACACTGTGATGTATTTTGTCATAAACTACCAACAGATATACTTATTTGCTCACAGTTATTTCCTGGGAAATACAAGATAAATGAAGCTGCGTCCAGTATTGTGCTCTGCAGCCTACATATTCTTGCACATTCATACCATTCTGAAAGGGTAGCTGCAGACACTTGCTGATGGATCTGTGTAAATGGTCCAGCACCTTGGTACTGTGGTGCCTGAGGATCCCCTGCTTGTACATCTATTGACATAACAGAATGGCCATATCCTGCTGTGGCCATACCTCTCAGCTGTACAGATTCACTCAGGTTACCCAGAGGCAGGGCTCATATATCTGGTCAGTTCCTCTTCACATTGTGATTTATGAGTGGGTTTGTAGCCACCCATTACTGGGTTTGCAGGCAAGGTTAGTATGGGCACATATCAGAGTTTCGGACTTCACACACTCCATGGCGTCCATGCTTCTACACCCCTCCACTCTGTTATTCTATCATCTTCCTAACATTATTGAAGTGATATCTGTGAAGTATCCCTAAAGTTGTCCCTTCACCCCAGCATTATTTAGGGGTTGGTCCACAGTTCATGCAGTAGGACAAGGTGGACATGCTACTGGGATTTGTCAACATGGCCTTGCATTTCTGTTCTGTGGAGTGTGTTATGTTATGTGGGACCCCATGAGATAACATACATTGGCAGTATGGGTGAGGCACAGGCCTTTGACAGAGGACTGTAGGGCATTTGGTAGTGATGCAGGCCATCTGTAGCAGGCCAGTGCATTCTGTCACTCCTACAGTCCAGACTGCGAGCCACTGGATTCCCCTGGGGTGACAGGGTAAATGTGCGAGGTGTTAATGGCAATAGCTCCTGTCCATATTAATCCATTGGTCTGGATGCTAGCAGGGTGCTGCTTACAGGTAGGGGCACACCTGCATAGAACACCT
Source organism: Protopterus annectens (assembly GCF_019279795.1). NCBI lineage: Eukaryota > Metazoa > Chordata > Ceratodontiformes > Protopteridae > Protopterus > Protopterus annectens. The sequence goes on from NC_056735.1 coordinate 132,881,389, forward strand.
CTTCAGCGTGCTGCATTCTGTGGGTATTCCCATACAAAAGTGGGGGTCATGCTGTACTCATTCCCAACAGTAGGGATATGACCTGTGATAAACCTGTGGATGAGCTGAGTGCATGTGTGATATGGAGGCTTTCTGCAGCTGACTCACAGATATACCTGGGATATTCCCCTTATGCAGCCTTGTGCAGAAACAGACATTCTCTCATTACTTCATAACTGTGCCTTTTGTGGTCTGCCAGTGATTGGCCAGAATACATCAGTATTCCATACTACACAGCAGACAACTAATGTGCTGCTAACCTGTATGTACAATTCCAAAGGCATGTGCAGTTGACAGTTACATTTTATGTACTCTGTCTAGGGTACTTCCACCTGTGTACAGTGTGTATGTTTGGGCCCACATTCATGGCATGTCCATCTTTCAGATGGTGACAGATATTGACATCTGAACAATGAGTATGGATGACTGCTGAATTGGGTCTTGCTGGGATGCATTGTGCTTGGCACTGCAGTTGTCAGAACACGGCCTTGTCATCGACGGTAGTAGGCATAGGCCACCGGGACACAACCCTTCATGCTTACATGCTGACCACTTCCACACAAAGTACAACACACAACAACCTAACACACAGAGCCCTGCATATTGTACACATGCAACAATCTATCCTATAAATTGGGCCCGCTCAGGTAACCTGTGCTCCACTGTTATTAACCCCACTCATACATGTAACTGTATTTCTAAATAAGATTGTGGGGGGGGGGGGCACACCTGACAACTGTAAGCATTTGCTATTACTGTACTGGTATTTCAGGTACTGTTGGTTTCCATTTCGATTTGTATTCTGACCTATCATGCAGACTAGAGGCATATCAGTAGAGTACAGATCTTAGGTTTTATTGACCTACATTTCAGTTTCAGATTTCATACCCTGCAGAACTAACATACAACTGCCTGACCTGTTGTAGTCTGTCTGTATAGGTCTGGAGGGCGGCTGTTATCCATTGCCATTAATTGGAGGTCGTAGCGCAGCCTTTCTTTATGATCATCTACACCTGTCCTGCAGGTTGAGGCTGTTGATGGGTAAGTGAACCTCACTGACATGCATGTGCGTGTCCTATGGACACACATTTGGGCCACCACATGTACTGCAGTGGAATTTGTCACCTTGTCTAGTACTGCCTACTTTGTTGACACCATTATTTGTTATGGATTCCATGCAGCCCATATAGGGGTCCACTATCTGCTGCCATCCCATTCAGCCACCCGATTCCCCTTGCATGCTCACATCCATATCATACCATAGCTGCAACTAGCAGAACATACTACTCCATTCAGCAATTGATATGGGGAGTGAGTTACTTGTGGCTGTGCCATTATTGAGGATGGTGGTGGAGGGTTGACTATGTCGGATGCACATAGTACACTCCCTACACATGGTAAAGCACAGGTAGTGTCATGTTTGGCATCCCTTTTACTGTATGTGCGAGGCAGAGAGAGGTGTCATTCCCTGGGTTCCTACCATGTCAGTGCATGTGCTATGCGTTGCTTTTTTGCCAAAGCCTAGGCATACTAGGCAGACCTCTTCTGCCTTCATGGGCAGGCTCAGGTTGTTCCTCCTATGAGTCACTCTGTGCCTGTGCTGGCCTTGGCAATGGTGGGGGGCTGTGTGACCTTGCCCCATGCTGTTCCTGCTGAAGCTGTTTCCGCAGGATCATATTGTGCAGCATGGCACATGTGATGAAAATTTGTGTACATGTAGTTGGAGAGTACTGCAAGGCTCCACTGGATATGTCCAGGCACCGGAACTGTGACCTGAGCATCCCAAACACACACTCTATTACGATTCCTGTTTTTGCATGTGCCTCATTATGGAGTTCTTGTTCGGATGTGTGTGCAATTCTGATGGGTGTCATCAGCCATGGCTCCAGTGCATAACCAGCATCCCCCACTAGGTGGCCATATGGGACGTCTCCACTGGCAAATCTCTGGTACAGTGGTGCCATATGCCAGATGTGGCAATCGTGATAGCTTCCAGGGCTGGCAGCACACACATTCATTATAATGCCCTGGGCATTGCACATGACCTGACAGTTGATGGTGGGGAAGCCATTGCAGTTTATGTAGACCCTACCCCACTCACCAGGTGGTGCTTTGATGTGTATGTGCGTGCAGTCTATAGCACCCACTACCTCAGGGTATTCTGCTATTTGGTGGAAGAGATACATATTGCTGGTCAATGCCTCACGAGTGTTGAGGAAATATATGTGCTCACTGGCATGTGCTGACATGGCATCCAGGAACTGGTGGAGTAACCTGGATGCTGATGCCTATGAGATCCCCATGATATCCCCAGTTGGCCTTTGGAAGGTACCTGTGGCTAGTATTCTTAAGCCTACATATACCTTGGTATCCACTGGGATGAGTTCCCCTCTGTTGTTTTCTGTGTGTGAGGCGTGGCTGGCACAGCTCAACAGTTTGCTGTAGGATGTCCCTATCCACCCTATAGCAGTCCACTATCTCCAGCTCATGTAGCCCCTGGTAGGTTACCCTGGGTCTGTACACTCTTCCCCTTCTCCTCACTGTGGGTTGGTTGTCAGCATTCTCATCCTCACCACGCTCAGCATCTTCCACATATTGATGTATGAGAGTGACAGCAGCCCTTATCATTTTGTTAGTTTTGTCTGGTAAAATTTCTCCGTCTGTGTACATCGGTGGTGTAGAGTTTTTGGGAAAAAACAGAGTGAAAGCTGTTTGCATAGTTTATAGCAGTGTGCTGGGCTGGGCTGCTGCCTGTGTAATTGGCTGATTTTGATAAATTTCACCTGCCAGTTATGCTAGTTCTCCTTGATTGCCTTCCTACTGCTGTTTTCCCTTCCCATTGCCTTCCAGTTTAAGCCCCGAGGTGTGCCGCGCATTCCCAGTGGTCAGATATGAACAGAGCTGCTATTTCCTGTTTTTTTCTGTTTGTTTTTTTTTCAAAACCTGGTGCCATTTAGGCAATGTAAACACTGCTAGGCAGCCTCAGATACACCCACTTCCTTAGCTGTGCTTAGCTAAGGGCAAACACGGGCCACAGAGCTCCAATAAGCTTACAGCATGCATGACACTCCCCTTATGAGATAATCTACCTCTTAGGCTTGCACCATGGTGTTGCTGCACTTACATGGTTGGGTGCTAGCTAACACTGAGGGGAAATCTGTGATTTAGTATCAATCCCCTCATTTGCATAAAACTGACTGCTAATGCATGGTTACAAGACTGACACTCAGCCTTCCCCATTTGCAACCAATATTCAATGGTATTGTTGTCTTCTGCATGCAATTGACTATTATGGCAGAATGCTGATTTTCTTTTAAAAGCTTATTTCCTTTTTTTTTTTTTTTATTTTCAGGCTAATCCCAACGGCCAAAATCGGCCAAAACAAAAATAAAAGTTATTTTTTTTATAATTTTCCAACTATTTACCATGCCAATGGCCATCTATTTGCCCATTGACATGCCTACTACATTGAATACATGCTTTCTTTGGAGCTGTCATGCCTCCGTTTTATAATTTGCAGAAATGTATTCAGTTAGTAGCCGAATACATTTCTGCAGGTCACACTATTCCTGCACAGATGCCTTCCTGCTTCCAGGATCGCGAATTCACCTCATCTGCATGGTTTTCACCTGCAAATGGGGCAATTGGCATACAGGAGCTGTTTCTGTGCATGAATAGTGTAGAAGCACTCGTGCACGTCCCAGGAGCTCATTCCTGGATTGCTCATCGACCATATTGCGTGCAGCAGCTCTTGCACTATTTCTGAACACTGTGCAAAGCTTGCTGAATCCATGGGAGTATCTTTACTATTGTTGTCTTGGAATATCCTCTATGCCTCAAATGCTCATACTCATTTTGCCAACTGGATTATTTTCCCAATAACACCAACTAGGTCAGTAAGCAAGTAAAAATAAACAAATATATTGATAAATAAACAAACAAATACTTAGCCATTTGATCTCAGACTCACTAGATTTGGTATGCTGAGACAGTATAGGAACTACCAAATTCTCACAGACAATAAACTACTACTGGGATACTGGGATACAATTTGAATGCAGGGCATAATTGTCTATATAGTCTAGAAACCATCTTCTCAATTACACAAATGGTCCACAAGCAACAAATAAACTCATCTTTAGCTTCAAAGATCAGACTAATCCAATATAGAGGACTAAAGAACATCAACAACAAACTACCAAGAATGCCACCAGACTCATGTAATGCACTGAGTCAGAAGGCTGCAGACTGTAAACCTTCAACTGCTATCAAGTCTTCGTATCCAGGGATAATTGCCCTAGTAACAGGCAACTCCATCATCAGGAACACTGAGTGTACACTCACTAGGCTGGACAATGACAGTGATATGTTTAGCTGCCTTTCAGTGCCAAGATCTATAACATAACAAAGGTCCTACAGTCTCTCAAAAAGAACAAATATGACAGTAATGTGTGAATGAGCAGAAGAGCTCAATCCAAAAGAACATGCAGAAAAAATATTTGAGCTTACTATGCATATGTCAAATGCAGATCAGACTCTGGTCCTGAATAGAATCCTATCCTCACCAAGAATAATGCTCAGACAGATACAGCAAAAAGATAATTGGCTTTAACAAATAACTATGTTGTTGGTGTTACTTTAGTAGGAACATGAATGTGTCACCTTGACATAAGATGACTGTATGTCCAACTTGCTCTGCCATGTATGGCCTGCACCCCAACTGCATGGATTTTGTAGACAGGCTAAAGAACTTGTGCACCCTTAGTATCTTTTTAGGTAAAGTCCACTTTCTAGGCATTCCAGCTTAACAAAAAATGTTTGCAGTAAAATTAAATCTGGACTTCATCCAGGTTTTTCTGTTCAATGCAAGAAGTCTTAACAATAAATTGTTGAATTTTGAGGCTCTTCTGCAACTTGAACACAACTACATCTGTGTTGTAACAGAGAGATGACTGCAATATAAGCACAACACTCACTCTTTATTGTGTTTCAGTGCCTATTACACATTCAGACTTACTGGAAATTATAGGGGAGTACCAGTATTTGTCACAGAATCAAATATCTCTTGATAGATTTCTCACAAACCTAAAATAGAATTTGTTGATCCTTAAATTAACTTAAATAAGACAATTTGTCAATTATTAACCTTTATTTTCCATGAGGGACCATGAAAGATTTCTAAATGTGCTTACTGCACTACCCATAAATAAAAAAATACCATTTTGATGGGTGACTTCAATTATCCATCCATTGACTAAAGGATGTACACCACAAAAGTTGTGTATGCCTATCTGAGACACTAACAGGGACAGATGGGCATACCTATCCTTGTGGGGAGGGCATTCATCTAAATACTTCCTGAAGAGAGGCATAGTCCATAGTGGAGAGTAGACCTTGGATGCAATAGATGAATGCAGGGAGGGGAAAGTAACGGCAGGTCATTAAATAAACCCCCACCAGAAGCAGTCACCAACATGAATCCCCCTTAGGATGCCCTTAAAATCCATGATGGTCCAGTCCAGTCTGGGGATGGAAAGACGAGGTAGCAGACCTAGCAATAAATAGAGGGGGGGGGGCACTGATGAATCAGAAAAGTATAAAGCAAAAAGGGGGTAAAAAGCATAGGTTTTCCTTAAATGTCCCAGATTAAGTAAATGCTGATTCTGTTGTACAGATAATTATCAAGTCTAATGTTTAATGGTCACCATCTTCTTGGCTTTTTCTTTCCTAACATCACAGCTATCTGCATCACTCCTGTAGCATCCTCATTTCTGTTCAGATACTGTCACATAATCTTCTCCTTTAGAATAATTAAATGCACCTCAATGAGCAACTCTGAATTCAAGGGCTTAAAAAACTCACACAAACCTATTGTAATATATGATGAGCTCTCAAAAATCACTTGCGAGATTTTCAGACCTAGTGTATCCTAAATTGTAACTTATGCAAATTAATTTTACTTGCATCTAACAAATAGAATAAACAAAGTTGTCACAATCAGAACCTAATATATTGAAGAGCATAAAATAAATCACTTTGATGGAAGGCCAGCATTAATAAGCACTATAACAAAAAAGTGAACTAATGCTTATATTATGCCAGCCTCTACCTACATTAAATACTCTATCAAAACAATCAATACAAATCTAAAAGATACTGCAAGGAAGATCAAAGCAGGACATAAATTAAAATTAGCATCCAAAGTCAATGACAATCCTAAGTCCTTCTTTAATTACATCACATAATTAAAAAATAACACTGTAAGTGTTATGAATTAATTCATGATGGTACTACCCATTCCAGCTCCAAAGATATTGCTGATGCAGTTGAAGATGTATTTAATTTGAACTTCACACAGGAAATGGCCATTGAAGTCCCATTAGTTCTAAGATCCCTTCCTCAAATTAAAAGTATTATACAATACATCCTAACTGTACTCTCAGAAGCTAAAAATAATAAATGTATTGGCTTTGGCAATCTCCCTCATTGCTTAATTTACAATATCAAACATTCATTCTTCTCAATTCTTCTTGAAACTGTTTAACATAAGCATACACAGAGGGAATGCTCCTTATGTAAGGAAAACAGCTGTCATTATACCATTCCATAAAGATAACACCACCTCTGACACAGAAAATATAGGTCCATCAGCCATGTTATCCTTATTGCAAAACAATGTAATGCTATTATGGCTGATTTTATGAATTCCAGTATAAAAAAAATTGTTCTAGATCTGTAACAATATGTCTTTTTCAAGGTGAGACTACGTCTCCTTAATTTAGTAAACTTACTTTGAGAAAATCACTGAAGACTTAGACAACGGATCTGAGCAAAGCCTTTAACACTGCCCGTGCTGGGATTGTAAATAAGTTTAAAGGCCTAAATGTTGAACCTTCTGTTGTTTCTATTATAAAATGGATAACCAACTAGCTAACATGCAGAATCCATGTAGTTAAAGCAGCAGGTGCACAGACATTACTAGTCGTATTCCTCAGGAATAAGCAATGAGACTCTGGTGTTCAGCATTTACTTCCTGGATTTGTAAACCACTAAACTAAATTTGCCTATGACTGCAAGATGGTTGTTACTGCTACTCGGTCAACTTCTAATACCTTGTAAATATGGCAAGAGTTAAATGTTACAAATTAATGACATATTAAAAATGAGCTTAAAATAAATGCAATGACGTGTAGCCTTGTCAATTTTGGTAAACAGATATTGCCATCAGTTAACATTATACTATTGCAAACTGAAACAAGGTAATCATGAAAAACAATCTCACTTTGAAAATGCAGTGAAAGTGATGTTGGGTAGAGTTTGTTCAGGAACAGTGCAAATAAATGGAGGAACATCAGTGCAACATTAGAGATTGAGTTCTGTCCATTAGGGCTTCTTCATCCATGTAAACTGTCTGAAACAGTAAAAAATGTTTAGGGACTACAGTCCTTGGATCATCACTACTGGTCCAATAATTACATACAGGAACATGAATAAAACAAAATAAAAAATATAAGTCAACATGAATCTAAATCTGTATAAATAAACAAGTAAGTCATGCTTGGCCTTAAGAGCATCAATCAAAATAAACCATATTGTCATGGAATATGGCAGGAAACCTCCCATGTTTTACTTGCTATTCTGTTGTGTGCATTGAAATGCTGAAAAAGGAAGATTGTCTGCTTACTGTTGTCAACACACATTAACACTGGCTAAGGCATACACATTTGTGATTTATAGGGCTTGCAGAACAGGAAGAAGGCATCTTTTTCATATCTGTTTCTATTTTTTCCCTTTTCTCTAAGTATGTGTGTTCTCAGCATTAGTAAATATAGATCTTGTAGGGATGAGGCTTGATCTAACATTAAGAATACATGAAAGCTTGCTCCTGAAACAACAAGAAAAATGGTTTTGTTTTGCATGAACGTTGGAGTTTATCATGTATAAGAATGTGACCTTCCAATGATTTAGACTGTTCAGTTTATAATAAACACACAAATAAACAACATATAGGTTCATAGTTGTGTATTAGGCTAATGGCCCTGGGGCTTTTATAAGCCTATCCCTAGAATTTCCCGGGCATAGTGCCACATGACCTTAGTTCCCAGTGCCTCTGTCAGGTAGAGGCAATGGAGAAAAATAATCAGCCCTCTCAACTCTTGAACACAGGACCCTGTACACTATAGTCAGAGGAATGTACTACTTCACCATCTGATTCATAGTGAATCTGATGGTGAAGTGGTACATTATCAGATTCATAGTGAATCTGATAATGATAAAGACAAGTGCACACCCAAATGATTTGGCACTAAAAACTGCAGTGCAGGCTCATGATCACTGGCTTCCCAGCTCATTACTACCTAATTTTGAGCTCAGTGCCTTGCAATGTTTATCCATTGTAACTGTGATTTGATTAAACTTTTGTGCTCATATACAGACATACATGCAAAGACACACACACACACACACACACACACACACACACACACACACACACACACTACATTCTATGAGGGTTGAGTAATACCTTTCAAGTGCTAGATCCAGGGTAGATTTGCCACCGACCAGAACTACTCTGGCACACTAAAGTTTAGAGTTAGCATACTACCCTTTGAAATGAACTAACTGAAAAAAAAATAATTTATGTTAATTTACAAGTGTGCATTCTGTCTTATTCAGAGATGAATACCATAATTATCACAAAGCAGTAGTGCACTTATCAGTAAATAAATGACCAGCCATAAGGCTTTGAATATAAATAATACTTTACTAAAGGAAATTAATTGACACAGTTTGATAAATTAGATATATAGAGCAGATACATTTTCCCTACTGGAATATCAGATTAAGTGTTTCAGAAAAAAAAAGATAAATGCTTAAACAAACCAATCCCCTGGATTCAGGAAGCCGTATTTTCCATGCAGGAGCAGTGTAGGAGATCCTGCACAGAGAATGGCCGCCAAGTGATTCAGGATAGTGCTGTTTTCACATGCACGAGCTGTCCTCCACTGTTCTAGCACGGAAAACCGGCAAATATGCAAATCACCTAATTTGCTGGTGAAAACCATGCAAATTAGGTGATATTGCGATCCACCAAGCTGCCAGGTCTCCATGCTAGAACAGTGTCAGTGCAGAAATGTATTCAGAAAATAACTGAGTACATTTCTGCAACTGACAAAACGGAGACATGACAGCTCATAGCAAAGCATGTATTATGTACATTAGACATGCCAATGGACAAATATAAGGCCATTGGCATTGAAAAGTGATTAATTATTATGACAATTAAACTTTTTTTTTTTTACCAATATCAGTGGTTTAAGCATCGGGCAGAGGCATGCAAACAGGATCATGCCAAAAATAAAAACAAATGGGAAAACTTAATTTTAAGTTAAATCTGCATTTTGCCATTATAGTCAATGGCATGCAGAATGTAAACAATACCAGGTAGCACTGGTTGTCAAGGGCAAAGGGTCTGCGTTAGTGCAGTAACTAATGACTTACACACTGGGGTATGCAAATGAGGGGAGTTACACTGAATCACAGATTTCTTTAAAGGTCAGCTTGTACCTAACCATGTAGGTGCAGCAATACAACAGTGCAAGTGTAAGAGCTGAATGACTTCATAAGGGGGTGTATCATGCTTGCTGTAAGCTCACTGGAGCTCTGTGGCTCGTGTTTGCCCTTAGCTAAGCACAGCTAAGGAAGGGGGTGTATCAGATGTGCCTGAGCACTGTGTACATAGCCTAAATGGGTGTGCACACTACGCACTGGGATTTAAACAAAAAAAAAAAAAAAAAGAGGAAATGACAGCACTGTTTACATTTGAGCACTGGGTATGCGTGGTGCACCTCGGGGTTTAAATAGGAACTGGGAAGGGGAAACAGCACCAGGAAGGCAATCAAGAAGAACTAGCATAGCTGGCAGGTGGAATGTATCAGAATCAACCAACTACACATGCAGCAGCCCAGCACACTAATATAAACTATGCAAAAATCCTACAGACTGTTTTTTCCCACAAACTCTACACCACCCGTGTACACAGATGGGGGATTTTTAACTGGTAAAACTAACTAAAAATGTTAGAGGCCCCTGCTGCTTTACTCCATCAATATGTTCTTTAGACTGAGGGTGGTAAGGAGGAGAATGCTGACAAACGACCCACAGTGAGGAGGAGGAGAAGAGTGTACAGACCCAAGGTAACCTACCAGGGCCTACATGAGCTGGATATAGTAAAGCGCTATAGGGTGAACAGGGACATTCTACAGCAAATCATTTAGCTGTGCCTGCCACGCCTCACACACAGAACTAATGGAGGGGGAACCCATCCCAGTGGATACCAAGGTATGTCTAGGCTTAAGAATACTAGCCACAGGTACCTTCCAAAGATCAATTGGTGATATCATGGGGGTCTCACAGGCATCAGCATCCAGGGTACTCCACCAGTTCCTGGATGTCATGACATAACATGCCAGTGAGCATATATATTTCCCCACCACCCATGAGGCACTGACCAGACGTATGCAGCTCTTTCACCATATAGCAGAATACCCTGAGATAGTTGGTGCTATAGACTGTATGCACATCTACATCAAAGCACCACCTGGTGAGCAGGGTAGGGTCTACATAAACTGCAAGGGCTTCCCCTCCATCAACTGCCAGGTCATGTGCGATGTCCAGGGCATTATCATGAATGTGTAAGCTGGTAGCCCTGGAAGTTATCACGACTCCCACATCCGGCATTGCTCACAGCTGCATCAGGTGTTTTCCAATGGTGACATCCCATATGACCATCTAGTGGGGGATGCTGGCTATGCACTGTAGCCATGGCGGATAACACCCATCAGAAATGCACACACACCTGAACAAGAACACCATAATGAGGCACATGCACAAACCAGAATCATTGTAGAGCATGTGTTTGGGATGCTCAAGTCATGGTTCCACTACCTTGACATATCCAGTGGTGCCTTGCAGTAATCTCCAGCTACATGTACACAAATGTTCATAGTATGTGCCATGCCACACAATATGATCCCACGGAAACAACTGCAGCAGGAACAGCATGGGGCAGGGCCACACAGCCCCACACCATTGCCAAGGCCAGCACAGGCAAAGAGGGACTTGGAGGAACATCCTGAGTCTGCCCCTGTAGGCAGAAGGAGGCGTGGCCAGTATGCCCAGGCCTTAGCAAGAGGCAACGCATAGCACACACACACATTGACACTGTAGGGACCCAGGGACTGATACCTCTCTCTGACCCACATATACAGTAAAAGTGATGCCAAACATGACACTACCTGAGCTTTACCTGTATAGGGAGTGTACTATGTGCATCCAACATAGTCAGCCCTCCAGTACCGTCCTCAATACTGGCCCAACAACAAGGTAAGCAACCCTTCCTATCAATTACTGACTGAAGTAGTATGTTCTCATACTTGTATGTACACATACAATAATAATAATAATACATATATACATACATAAGATGTCACATCTGTGTCACTACTAGACAGGGGCACAGTAAACTAATTCTATTATATAAGGGGACCTTCACTGTGTCACTACTAGACAGAGGCACAGTATTCTAAATCTATTCTGTGCATTTTGTACCATTTTATGGGGTGGCGAAAGCCACATCACTATGGCTAGGCTTCCAAATGCCCCAGGGCAGATAGCCTAGTACTAAACTATGAAACTATGAAACTATGTATGTATGATATGGTTGCAATCATGCAATGGAATTGGATGGCTGAATGGGATAGCAGCAGACAGCTATATGGGACATTAGGAAATTCATAACAAATACTGATGTCAACATACTAGGCAGCACTACACAAGGTGACAACCACCACCACAGTACATGTGATGACCCAAAAAAGTATGGGTGTCAATAGGTCACACACATGGATGTCAATGAGGGTCACATACCCACCACCAGCCTCACTCAGCAGGACAGGTGTAGATGACCATGAAGAAAGGCCGGGCTAAGGCCTCCAAATGATGGCAATGGCGAACAGCCCCCCACCAGACCTACTCAGACATACTACAACAGGTCTGACAGTTGCATTCTAGTTCTGAAGGGTAAGAAGTCTGAAACTGAAATATATGCCATTAAGATTTAACATGTGTGCTCTACTGATATGCCTACTGTCTGCATGATAGGTCACAATACAATATGAAATGGAAGCCAACAGAGTAACTGAAATACAAGTACAGTCATTTCAAATGTTTAAAGTCTGCAGATATGCACCCATCCCCACAATCCTATGTAGAAATGCAGTAACAGATGGCATGCAGCACTCTCAAATGGCCTATAGTCCTCTGGCAAAGGCCCATGCCTCATCCATAGTGCCAATGTATGGAATCTCAGGGTGTCCCAACTAACAACCTAACACAGTAAACAGAAAACAAATGCAAGGCCATGTTGACAAATGTCAGTAGCATGCCTCCCCATGTCCTACTGCAAGGACTGTGGATCAGACCATAAATACTACTGGTACAAAGGCCTAACTATATTGATACCTCTGAGATATTGCTTACATACTGTTAGGCGGAGGAGAGAATAACAGGGGGATGTAAAAGCATGAATGTCATGGAGTGTGTGAAGTCTGAAACTCTAATGTCCACCCATACCACTCCCGACTGCAAACCCATGAATGAATAGCCACAAAACCACTTGTAAACCACAATGTGAAGGTAAGCTGACCAGATATATGAGTCCTGCCTCTGGATAACTTGGGTGTATCTGTACAACTGAGAGGTATGGCCCCTGTAGGATACGGCTATTCTATGAAGTTGAGAATAGCACATGGAGGGGATCCCCAGCCAGCATATTAACAAGGTGCTGGACCATTTCCACAGAACCATCAGTCTATTGTCTGTAGCTACCCCTCCACATTGGCAGGTGTGTGCCAGAATGTATAGTCTATATGTCTCAAAATATTGGTCTCAGCTTCATTCATTTTGTATTTCCTGGTAAATAACTGTGAGCAAAGAATGATAACTGTCAGTAGTTGATGACATGACACATCACAGTGTAAAATAGTACATATGTCAAACAAGTACATATGTCAAAAAATCTATGCTACAACCAAACATGTCACACAAGCAGCACAGACAGCAATAGTTACAGTATCCCCCATATGTTAAGCCCATTGTGTCTCCACATTGGCAACCTATCTACAGATATCCTGTAGAAACAGTTTTCTAGGTGTAGCTGTAGCACACAAAACCCTGAACTGGAGTCCAACCCTCCCTGGAATGGATGCACATACTCAATATAGAAGGTCATACTGGGCATGCTTCTACACTTAGATAAATGGAGCCCATGTCTCACAGCACAGTGGACTACATATATTGGTTATTCACAGCTGTCTGTGCACACACAATAAATTGTAAACATTTGATACTTCACACACACAAATTGGATAGGAATACTCACACATATCTAAGGCCAACATAATATAATATGTCAAACATACACACACATACATGGGGAAGAGAAAGACAGACAGCGGCAGAGAGAATCCCATTATGAGGCCTGTCCCACCCACTACACATCTCATTAGTCTATATCACATGATGTACTGATGTCATTCACTGTAGAGATACCTTTGGTTAGCCCTCAGCCCTATAGTCTCAGTGGTGCTTGTGATAACTGTCTAACACTACAGTACAAATACGTATCCATGTAGCAGTTATAATCTCAGTCCTGTCAAATGTAAAGTTGTGTGTGTGTGTGTGTGTGTTTCTAGATGAATGTGGTTGAGGCCATTCACACTCACTAAACTTTCCTTACCTCTCCTTCAGCACTGCTGCTGTTACTCACCTTCAAAGATACCTTTGGCAGCTCTCCAGTATATAAACTCTGTGGTGCTTGCGATAACTGTATTATACTATAGTGTAACAAACTAGTTAGGTAGGAGTTGTAATCCTGATCCTGGCAACTGTGTAAATGTGAGTGTTTGTGTGAGATAGTGTGTGTGTATCCTTGTAGAGACCTGATTTTCTGGTCATTCAAACTTACGACACTTCCCTTACCCCTCCTTAAGCACTGCTGCTGATGTCACTCACCTTAGAGGTATGTTTGAACAATGTTCTACTTATAGTCTCTGTGGTGCATGTGATAAATGCAGAACAATGTAGTAGCAATAACTACATATGTAGGGGTTTGAATCTCATTCCTAGGAAGTGTTTGTGTGTGTACATATGTCTACACATATATGTCCGTACCTCAAAGATTTTGGCCCCATTTACACCCAGTACACATCTCAGTGCCTGAATTTAGTGGTCCTGCAGATATCATTCCCCTTAGAAGTACCTGTTGGCAACCCTAAACCATGTAAGGTCAGTGGTGCATGTGGTAAATGCATAACATAATGGTCCGAAAAGATAGTTCGATAGAGGTTTGAACCTCACTGCTGGCAAATGTAAATGTGTGCGTAGAGTAAAATGCTTTGTGGAATCTCTCACCAACTACATCACCCGATGCCAGTATTTACAAGGGCTGGTGATGTTCCACACCTTAGTAGTACCTTGGGACAACATCCATCCTATAAGCTCAGTGGTGTGTGCCATAACTGCGTAACACTGTAGTAGCAATTCATAGCTAGGTATTGGTTCGAAACTCAGTACTGGCAAGTTTGTGCGTGTGTCTGTCTGTCATCAGTATCCTGTGTGTGTAATAACTGGATCCATTGTAGGGTGGATTTTGCTAAATTATTATGTTGAGGACCTAGTATATGTCCCCATGTCCACATTACAAGGCCAACAGTATGGATTAGTGAACAATACAGGCAACCCTTCTAATACTCAGAGACCACTCTCCACCCACGAATCATACACAAACACCCTTGGCTAGGCAACAACCACTATATTGGTATTTCCCCTGCATATTGCCTCACAGATAGTACCCAGGGTGTGATTGCAGTGGACTACATGCCTGTCGACCACAACAGTGCCACTAACATCAGAAAGTACTTTGATGTGTTACATCTCCTGACTGTGTGTTATCCAGCAAGTAAAAGGACATGACACCCTGTTCCATCCCCTCAGTAGCCCAATTGATGTGTACAGTTGCCCTTTTGCCATGTTCTCCACTGGACTTCTGCAACAACTGTAGAGTCTGCAAAAGTACCCCACAGGGGGAATACCATGCCTTATACACATGCCCTGTATGGACAGATGCCAATAACTCCAATGAATACCCGTATCATACTGTCAATGTAGGTGCAATCACTACCTCAGTTACACAGCCAGGTCTCACCAAATGAGGTCAGGAATGCTACATCAGAAGATACCAATCTGTCCACACAACATGCCCTAGAGACCTCAAGTACACTTCTAAGAACATTCATGTGGGACATGTGCACAACCCAAAATCTGTCCATGTTATGAAATATAAATCACATACATGTGAAACAGTGCACATCACTGGCCACCCATAATAGAAATCTGGATAAGTGGATGGGGAATACAATACCCACCCCTGGGGACCACTCCAGTGACTATACTCCTGAGCCACACTGGGGACTATTTTCATGTGGCCTGATGCCAGGGTATTCCCTTGGGCTAGCCTTGTAGAGCCTTCAGGCCCATTCAGCTACTACATACCTATGAAACAATGAATAGTGTGTGTGTGTGTGTGTGTGTGTGTGTGTGTGTGTGTGTGTGTGTGTGTGTGTGTGTGTGTGTGTGTGTGTGTGTGTGTGTGTGTGTGTGTGTGTGAATAGTAATCCCAGTGTGTTCGGTTCATGAATATCCCCTGTCACTGTGGTTATTAGCAATTGGAAGTGTGTTCAAACCAGAACATGTACCATTCTCCATTCTACAACAGATGTTGTAAATCAACATATACCTATGTACAACCCTCAGCCCTATAATCTGTGAGGCATATGCAATCACTGTGTTACAGACTAGGGATTACTGTGCACATACTGTACCCTGCCTATGACATGGGCCTATGCCATGGTGGATGTGTTACCACACTGCCATACCCCGTGGCCTGATGCAGGGTCACATCCTGGTGACACACAGATGCCTAGAATGGAAATGGGATACAGCATGTGAGAACACATTCACTCAGCACTTCACTTGTGGGGGGAGAAAGGGGTAAAGCTGGCACTGAATGTGTTGCCAAGACTGTGGCCAATATCTGTTGTCTCAGGATAGGTATTAGCATTGTGCAGCAACTCGCAACATTTGTGTTTAATGCTGTGGAGGGTGTTGATGTAATTATCAAAGGCAGTTGTGACTGTTGTCAGTGTCTGCTGCATGTCTGCTGTCATAGATGCCTGTTGGGGATTCCATGAGGGATCCAAAGTTGTGTTTGAGGCTAATAAGGGAGTTCAATAGTCATGGGACACAACCTTTCCCTGCAACAGTGTCCTCCTTTTGATGTACACTTTAGTAATGGCAGGGGACCATCACATTGTCTCCTAGTGTTTGGAGGACAGATTCTGGGTTCTGTTGTCTCTGGCTAGTGCCATGCATTCATGTACCTGTTTGTACAGTGCCTGTGTGTATGATTCCACAGTCAGGCAGCTATTTCCCATTGCCATGGGTGCAGTGAAGACATCCACCCCTGTTTTTATGGCTGCAAAGTCAGCTTTGGAGAAGTTTTGCCAGGTGGTTATCTTTGTGGGGGGTGTGGCTGACATTTTGACTTCCATGCTGATTACAGCCTGTGTGAATCTCACCATGTAGGGATTGACATCTGTGGATGAGCAACAATCCCATATTTAAGTGCTCAACACAGGTCAAGGTTGTTGTATCCTCTACCAGGGGTCAGTATGAGCTGGTCTAGGCAATGAAAATGATGCATCCCAGAAGTGTTGTGCCACTGTACTGGTGCTTGGCTACATTTCCCAGGTGATGGAAGGGTAGTTGAAGATTAGTACTATGTCAGTGTTGCACTGGACCATCATAGATGGCAGGGTGGTGAGGAATGTGCATTGGCAGTCTAGGGACATAGATGTGGACCTATAGCAGGCTATGGTCTGGATTGCACTATTACCCCAAGGCAGTTGTACCGGAAGTATCTCCAATGCATTATGATGGGATACTAGTCGTAGAGTTGTTCCTATCCATAATGAATATGGAGACAACACCACCTGTGAAGGTGTGGTGTGGTCCATGTTTGGGAGCCGACAGCTGTGGAATGCATCATAGCCTGATACTGCAGTTGTGCTGTCTGCTGCTGTGAACCACTTCTCCATTACAGCAGACATGTGTCCTCCAGTCCAACAACTGCTATGAATGACTGCATCCTGACAGTTATATGTCTACTGTTGATCAGCAGGACCCTGAGATTGCATACATGTGTAGCTGTTATGATGGTAATAACATTAGGAACACTGCCTAATAAGGCATCATAGGGGTGGCAGGACACTTAGCCCGTACCTGGCAACCTAGTGGTGACAGATGTAGACATCCATGGCAAGTCATTGGGTTCTGTCAATCATGTCATCCCAAGCAGAGAGGTTCTGGATCTCCTCAGAATGACACATAACACGTAAGCCAATGTTGCAGTCAATCATTTGTTGATAGGACCACAGCATTATTCAGGGTGACAGTGGTACACTGCCCAGGGCTACTGTCACACTTACCTAGACCACATAATCAGAGAGTTCAACCATGTCTCCTGTCATGTAGTCCAGGGAGGTGTGTCCCAAGTCCTTCACACCCACAGGGATATGGAGTGATACTTGTAGTTGTTGTGGAATGACATGACTGGTTGTGTCATGTGTTAGATGCTGGCATGTGATAGATATTTGGCTGTTACCTGCTCCATATTGAACTTAGTGAGTGGGATGAGTGTGCCTCAGTACTGAGTTACCCATGATCACACTATTGTGCAAAGTGGTTAGCCTTAGGAGCTTAGGTTAGGGTCACACTGTGTAGGTTAAATATGTGTCCCTTGGCATGTGCCATGTCACGGTGTCTGAGTGGATGTCTGCCTTTCTGGTCTGTGCTGTTTGGGTAAATGTCCATTGAGTGCCTCTGGGAAGGTGAGTGTGTGGCTTTTCACTTCATGTCATGGCTGTCAAAGTAGGTGTCATGGTGAGCTACGTGTCCCACATGGTTTGGTGCAGATGTTGATCTTATCTTCTTGACCTGCTAGTCTAGTCTTTGCTGGTGACTGTATATGTCCACATTGGGTGATATATGGGTAACCCTCACAGGTCTGAGTGTTTGGAGTTTAGAGGAGACAGTTGTCTGTGTATATGAGGCAGTTGCAACAGTGCCCCAGAATGGACAAGTGCACCAGGTTAACGGATGAAAACATGGATAACCACCCTTCAAACATGCCAGGAGGGGTGGACATAACTAGTAAGTACTGGGGCTACATCTGTGATGAACGAGTACTGCTGACAGCTCCCAGGTGGGCCACACTTCTTGATACAATAACCTGGTGAAGTGCCAAGCCATAATGCTAGTTGAAGTGCAAGACAGAAAGAACTAGCATGATGTATGGGTAGAATAGAAGGCAGACTGTTTGCCGCCTGTAATACTTTACCACAGCTGTGCAATTATCAGCAGCCTGGGCTATGTGAAAATTCAGTAAGTTCTGTAGTGCATGCGGTAATTGCGTAATACTATAGTAGATATACCTAGATAGGCAGGAGTTGTAATCCCAATACTGGCAAGTGTGTGAATCATGTAATGTCTGGCTCATACCATTGTTCTGGCTCATACCATTTTTGACATGTGTACTACCCTTTACACTTCCCTTCACTCAAATATAGCAGACCTGTAGATGTCATCCACTGTAGAAGTACCTTTGGAAGAGGTGGAAATGTATAAGCTTTGTGGTGCATCTGATAACTGCATGGCACTATAGTCAGAATACCTAGATAGCCATTAGTTCTAATTCCAGTACTGGCAAGTGTTTATGTATGTATGAATCATGTACTGTCTGGCTCATACCATTTATGACCTGTGTACTGCCCTTTACACTCCCCTTCACTCCAATTTAGTAGACCTGTTGAAGTCATCCACCTTAGAAGTACCTTTGGAAGAGGTGGACATGTACAGCTTCTGTGGTGCATCTCATAACTGCATAGAACTATATTAGGAATACCTAGATAGGCAAGAGTTCTAATCCTAATGCTGGCAACTGTTTGCATGTGTGTGTGTGTGTGTGTGTGTGTGTGTGTGTGTGTGTGTGTGTGTGTGTGTGTGAGGATCATATATTGTGTGGCTTATACAATACACAGCTGGTGACCACTTCCTGCTGCCATTACTTTATATAGTGTGGTAACAGCATCTGCCTCATATGCAGCAGGTTAAACCATTGCACAGTCCTCTGTAAAGATGTGTGTGGAATATCCATATGCTTGAAGCCTATACATGGTTGGAAGTGGTCTGTGTGCCTTAACAATGCCCATGTATGTGATATTATAGCCAAATAGGCCACAGTGAGTGTACTGACACATATGGCAGCATGAGGTATCATACCTGACTAAAATATTATGCTGTTTGGACGTCTGCCACCCTCGCATGTGGCCAGCCTTGTAGGTGCAATACATGAGTACAGATGCTTGGTTTTACAAGTGAACTGTACCTGTTATGGGTCACAGTAAAGGCTGGAAGAGGTGTAGACTGTCATATTGTGGTCCTAATTAGTATGTAACACCTTGCATCTTAAGAGGGTGTGTACACAATTTATATCCATTGTATACCAGTAATGTGTCATGCATGACCCTACCTTAGTCCGTTTGTCCAGCACAATTTGCTGGCCTCTGTCCAGATGTCTTGGCACTGACAAGTTGTGAGGTATGCGACTAGAATGTTAAATTCATTTCAGATAGGCCCCAGTGGTGACCACTGTGATGCAATACAGTTAACCCCAGCACAAGTGAACATGCACTACAAGCAATATAGCTATTACATAAAGCAATATAGCTGTGACTGATGGTTGTGTGCATGGTAAATTGCATGCACTTCACATGCCTGGGATACTGCCAGGCAACAACAGAACAACATCATACTCACCAGCTTCAGGCTGCTGTCCCATATGCAGACCAGAGGGTCCTAGGTAGTTGTGAGAGGGAGTTATTGTCAGCAGATGCACATATGGCCTTGGTACAGGATGGATGCAGCATGTCTGCACATCTACAGTACTAACAGTGATAATACACAATGTCCTGTTCTCACCATAGATGTGCACCTCTGTGCATTAGAAAACCCCATCCACAACTGCAATCGGACACATGCATGTAGATATAATATAGATACATATATGTCTGACACATTAGTGTACTAATCCCCACTTGGCCCTTACCTGCATGCTCCTCAGTGTGTGTGTGTGTGTGTGTGTGTGTGTGTGTGTGTGTGTGTGTGTGTGTGTGTGTGTGTGTGTGTGTTTGTGTGTGCAACCTACCTCCACAATGGTTCTCTCAGCATCATGGCTTGTGCATTTGGAGTGTGACCCAAGTGTGGTGAGTAGTACCTCAGTGGGTGTCAGTGGGGGCTGGATAGCTTGTCCCCCACCTGTGGCTAGCCGGTTCCTCACTTCAGCAGCAGCCCATTGACAGGCATAGAAGTTGAGGTCAGTGGCCCAATGCTGCACATGCTCATAAGTTCTGCTGTGCAGTCCAGCATCATTTAACCTGAAGACCACACTGTTCCACAAGGCAGTCCTCTCCCGCACATTTTCTGCTCAGCATCCAAATAACAGGGCATAATGTCCAATCACATTTTGGGTGATGATATCTGTTTCACCAATAGAAAATGCTGGTAGATGAGCACTCTGCATGTTACCTAGAAGACATAAACAGGAAAAAGGTCACAGGACCTTATCCTGTTATCAAAATGCACATCAACAGTGGATGATATTACTTGAAAATAATCCACACTACACCGAAAACCTCCAAGCTATCATGGCTATAGCAGCTTGCATTACACACCTGTCCTTCAGCTATCTTATTCCCCCCAGTGTTGGACACTTGATTACATAATCCTCTATCCTCCATTCATTTCTGTGTAGAGGGTTGACAGTGGGCATCTTCCATGTGGATGGTGGCAGGTCTGTGTTTGAATGTGGTGTGTGATGGAGCTCTGAGCACATGCCTGAGTTCATGTAGGAGGCAGACACTGATATTATTGTGCACAATAGAGATATGCTGTTGTTGCCATCAGTAGGCAATATGTACATGCTCACCACTGCTGAGGGGAGAAGTGTGGTTGATGTGCATATATCCCTATACAACTAGGATGGACAGGGTGGTGATATTCCCACCTAACCCGTGTGATGCAGGTTGCCTATATCCATGCCATATGAGTATGAGGTGTTCTTTACCCCAAGTACAGGGTGAATTGCATTGTTTCATCTGAGGCTTACAACATATGTGGAGACACAGTTGCAATTGTCCTTGGTGGTGTGGATATGTTCGATTCATAGTCATAGTCAGCCTTACAGGAAGTCACCTGTGAACTTACATGCTTGCTCAGATATAGGTGGACTTGCTTCCAAATTGTTGCCTGCACCTATGCGTCCCTGTACAGCCAATGTAGCAACCTATTATGTGGTTTGTGTATTTCTGCTGTCCACCAAAGGGGATTACTCTACCTTGGTGGAAGCTAGTTATACAGGTCAGGTACTGCTGTGTTCATATAGCTACAGTGGATATAAAAGGTACACACCCCTGATACACTGCCTAGTATTTATGCAATTGGAACATGACACCACAATAACTTATTTCATAATATTTCCCACCTGTAGTGTGACCTATAGCCTGTACAACTTAATTGAAAACATAACAATTGAGTCTGTAAAAACATATGGAAATAATACTCAGTACAATAAGCCAGTTGAATGAGTGTGCACACCCTTAGACTAATATGTAGTGTATGCACCTCTTGAGATGGTTACAGCATTCATCCATCTTGGTCTGGACTCCATCATAGCACATCTTCACTTGGCAATAATCGGTCACCTTCCTAGAAATAACTTTGATTGTATTTAATTGGAATTGTACAGGTTAGGTGTCACATAAAGATGAGAAACATTATGAAATTATCTTCTGTGGTCTGATTGTCATACAGCACACATGCCTGACATTCCAACAGGGGTGTGTACACTTATGATATCCACTGTATATAGGTGTGGATATAGCTGGTAGTCGTAGGCATGGACAGAGGGTCATAACACAGGTGAACACTTCTCTGATTAATATCTGATTATCATGCCTACTCTAGTACCCAAATCAGTGTCAGTACACTGCAATAACCAGTAGTTGTACACATTTATGTCTGTTGTATGCACTGGCACTATTACACACATGTGCAACATGCACAGTCTATGTACCTGAATGGTTGAAACCCATGTGATTTAGTTTTGTGCCTACAGGCTGAACATAAGCAGACATACATGTGCTCAGGGAATACCTGGTATACATTTCTGTTGTATGTTAGTATGGCACACTGTATTTACAGTCTTGCTGCTCAATTATACTTCTCAACCTGTTATGTACATCTGGACAATAGCACACATAAATGGGTGTCAAAGGGCACATAAGTATTTATACTGTATTAATATAGATGCACCGTACATTGATTGCACAGTAGGGTTTGACATCATTGTGATAACCTGGAAGATGTCCAACAGTCATAAGTAGGCTATTATGTTAAAATATCATTGCTCACAGACCTGCCAATGGTCAGGCTCACATAACACAGGTATATGTGTATGTGACTACAGATATCAGTCACAAATGTGCTTATTGTCCAGCAGAACATTGTACAGTTGAATGTTATTAATTCAATATATCACATGCAGTTCAACACACATGTCTGCAATAGTACTTTTCTATGCACATGCCCTCTATAGGTGTCTTAGCTTTACAAGGCAAACCTGTGTCATACTCATAATTATAGGTAACATGGATATGGAAAACATCCCATTAAGGGACCTAGCAGTGGTACAGTCACAACTGTTTGACAGACACCCTTGCGGTTATCATATATGAGCTGTCTTTTCCCAGGGTGAGTCAGGCTCCTGAGCTGTAATCCCACCTCACAACCTCTCAGAGCATCCCATCTGGACAATGGCAAAAATGATGGGGGGATAAATAAGGACAGTCTTTAAATATTCCTGTTACAAACATAAGAAGTTTGTAGAATAATACATTTTGCATTATGGTAAATATTCTTAAGGATGTGGAGTCTTAAACTCAAGTGTTTGTCATTACCTGATGACTTCAAACCTCAGCTATTGGCCAGAAAAGTACAAATCTCAGGAGGAACAGACAAAAATACATGATGGTAAAATCTGGACATTCTCTGAAGATCTGTACAGTTGAGAGGTATGTCTATGATATCCTCCACTGCAGAGAGGGCCAGATGCTATGGCCATAGCAGCTGTTTAGCAGGACATTAATACAACATGTCTTGTTGGTACATATATTCCTATTAATCATATTTCCCATTACAGACCAAGTACTACATTCAATTACTTGCTTACATGTCTCACTTACCTTTTTTCTTTCTTCTCTTTTCCACTTTATGTTTCATTTATTTCTCTCTCTCTCTCCCTTTCTCTCTCTGTGCACTACAGGAATAGAACTGGTTTGAATAGGTGGCAGCATGGCTTTTGTAGGTGATACTCATGACCAGGTGATGGCCTGAGCACCTATTGGGGTCCCCCATTTGCTAACTGCATGCAGAACAGCTGTGTAGTTCTTCCAATATCCAATGCCATGGCAACACACTCCCATAAATGAGTACTCCATGTGGGCACTGGCCGTTTCCCTTACATGTGAGGAAGACATCCTGGAGTTGTGTGAGCTACTACCTCTTACAACAAGACTTCTGGAGAAAAGCCAACTAAATGGTGAGGAAGGTTCAAGACTTAGGGTCAGAATGTGAGTATAGCTATTATATGTTTGGAATACTGCTAGTTTAACAGGGTTTGTCTGCACACGCTACTTCTCCATGGGTTTCAGTCTGAGAAAGTTTTGTCTCTGCATTGCTCTCAACTGTAAGGCCATCCACATAATGGCCACAGGTTAGCCTATTATGTATGGGCTATTCCTCAGATAGGTGCTGTCCTTGGTAAATCAGTAGCATACTCTGGTGATTACATTATGTAGATGGTAACATCCATTTGTTTTTCTGACTTTATATCCCTCAGAAAAAATATGTTACAACAAACCCTGTAACACAAGAAACTTTCTCAGTGAATAACAGCAATATGTTATGTATGGCTGTGTATGTGGGCTTCTGTCCACCAATTATGCCAGGCATTGTCCAGATGTCATACAGTAGTAGGTAGATAGGTATACTGGTCTATCATTATTTAGTGCTGTCATTCCTGCTGAGGGGAATGGGTGAAAAACATGTTGAAGTCTGTGCATTCAAGAGATTGGTGTATAGAGAATGCTCTTAGATGGCCTTGTAACATATTGTATGTGGGAGTCAGTAACACATGTTTTAAAACTAGGCTGTTAGAATATGTCAGACATATTACTGATAACAAATATGTCAGTTCTATAGCTCTACATTTGAATAAATCTCACCATCAGGACAGTAGTGGGTCTCAAGGTAGTGTTTCTGAAAATATCTGTTCCTCAGTGTGATGAAACATTCATTAAAGGACAATTGTTATGTACAGACTCAATGTATTAATATCAACTGTAATACTTTATCGGGGGTTAAATGAGAAGTGCAACTGGAGGCTGTGCATTCAGTTATATAATTAGGTGTTAATTGCGCCTTGTGATTAAAGCATGTATTTCTGGTAATGTTTACTCCTCGAAGGCTTTGGCCAAGACATCAGAGTATAATAAACATGTGTGAATTACTGGCTGGTTGTATTTTTCTTTGCTATGTTTAGACATTTTATTTGTTTTGCTAAGTGGTTGTTGTATGTCTGGCCATTGTGTATGGCTTATCATGATTTTGTAGCAGTGTACTGTTCACTTATTAATTTGGACTGTGTGGGGGAGGGGCAGATGTGAGTTTCATGGCTGCTTTTGTATCCAACTGTGCATGCTGCCCCAGTTGTGAGTGGTCTATCAGCAGCATATGTTTGTACGGGCATTTTGGGATGTGTATTCATATATATATATATATATATATATATATATATATATATATATATATATATATATATATATATATATATATATATATATATATATATATATATATATATATATATATATATATATATATATATATATATATATATATATATATATATATATATATATATATATATATATATATATATATATATATATATGTGTATATATATATATATATATATATATATACATATATATATATATATATATATATATATTTATATATATATATATATATATATATTTATATATACGTGTGTGTGCACACCTCAGCATTTATTGGTAATACATCTGTTTATTGTTGTACACATATATGAATCTCCCTACATATCTCACTCTCTCTCTCTATGTATGCTTCTAGTCAAATATACATATTTAAAGATACCAATCCTTCCTAATTGCACACTTGTCTCTTCACTATTGCACACTGGCTGTAAAGAAGGGTATGTTTGAGAAAACATCCTAAAACAATACAGCTGATGTGGCTTACTTGTAAATTGCCTATGCTATGGTGTGCAGGGTCCTGAGTTCAAGTATTGCAAGGGCTATTTATTTTGCTGATGAGCAGAACAAGGACTGTTGGATGCAGAGTGGTTAAAGCAGTTTTGAACAGCTTTAAATGTGTTTGCATGAGTTTTTGTGACTATAAGTGGTACTAATGCATGGTTAAATGAATAGGCACTTGCATCATGTAGGCTTCACTTACCAGTGCACAAATCTGCTTAGCATTTACATTTAACCAATGTTTACACCTGCTAAGCATAGCTCAGCCCTTGGAACCAGTGATCACATTCCAGTCTGATAAAATAGCAGGGCAATGACTTGGTTCATAGGTAGGTACTAGGCTATCGGCCATAGGGCCTATACAAGCCTAGCCAAAAAGATACCCTGGCTTTCAGCACCCAAGAAAATTATTTTCCTGTGCCCCTGTTAAGCAGAGGCACAGAGATGATCCCTGGGGTGAATTTCCTATTTCCCATTCAATCATCAAGATTTTTCTTGAAGAGTGCTAATGAGGAGCTTTGTTTGATTTAGATAGGTAGTTTGTTCCACAGTATGGGAAGTCTCTGGGACAGGAATCTATCCCTCCAGCATGTTCTGTTTATTGTGGTGACAAAGTTTAGGTCCCTACAGCATCTAGCTCAGAGGGGTTGGGATTTTTTTAAGTGGAGCATGTTCAACAGCTCTGGGTTTGACATAGCTTTGTATGTTAGGCAGAGATCGCCTCTGAGTATGTGATATGCAACGGAGTAAAGCTGGAGTTTTTTGAGATGGTCTGTGTAGGGCATCGGTTTGAGGCAGGTAATCCTCTTTGTGAGGTATTTCTGTGGCCTTTCTAGTTGTTGTAGATGTCTTGTGAGGTACATATTAAAAGGGGTGATGAGTAGAGGGGAACAATGACCTCTTTCTTCCTGGATGAGAAACCTTTTGTAATGAGGTGTGCCACAGAAAGATTTCCTGACTACTGTGCCGATGTGATTATCAAAATAGAGATTACTGTCCACCTGTGATCCAAGGTCTCTTATCACACTTTCGGTGTTAAGTAGACTACCACCTGTGTGGTAATTCATGGGTACAGAGTTTTTACCAAAGGGGATGACAATGCACTTTTTGACATTGAGCTTGAGGCCATGGCTTTGACACCAGGCATCTGTCTTAGTGAGGCCCTTTTGTAGGATGCCCACATCGTTAGGAGTTTTAATTATGGCTCCTAGTTTGCAGTCATCTGTGAACTTCATTAGCCAAAGACCTTCTGTGTTAGCCTGTACTTCACAAAAGTAGATACCAAGCAGGAGAGGACCCAGGACTGAACACTGCGGTACTCCACTTGTCACTGGTCAGAAGTCAGATTTGGAGTCTGCTACTTTCACAGTGTGGGTTCTGTCAGTGAGCCAGTTGGCAAGCCATCTTGTGACATAGGGATTTATACCTAGTTTAGTGAGTTTATCTATAATTCCGGAGGGGAGGATGGTGTCAAAAGCCTTGGCGAGATCTAGATAGGCTGTGTAAACCACCTTACCCTCATCTACGGCTTTGGTAACTGCTTTAAAGAAGTCTATCAGGTTTAGGAGATGTGATCTGCCTTTTACAAACCCAAACTGTTTGGGGTCCAGAGTCTGGAGATTACCGATTTCTTTGTTTATAAGTTCCATGATGATATGTTCCATGGCCTTGCAGACCAGGCTTGTTAGGCTAATGGGGGGTAGTTCCTGGGGTCCATGGTGGCTCCCCCTTTGTGGAGTGGGATAACCATCCCTGTGCGCCATTCAGTGGGCACAAAGCCTGAGATGAGGCTATGATTGAACATGGTGCTTAGGTGGGGTGCCAGTTCATTCTGTAGTTCATGTAGAACGTAGCCTGGGATGTTGTTAGGTCCCATGGATGCTGTGCTCTTGGCTTTGGAGAATGTGTTTTTACCTGTGCAGCTGTGATTACAGGAACTTTCCATTCTTCCGGTATAGAGATGGGCCCTTTAGGGGGTGAGAAGGGGGAAAAGTTAGCACTGAACCTATCTGCCTGGATGGTAGCAATATCAGTTGGTTCTGTATATTTATTGCCATTTTGCTGTAACTCAGACCAGATCTGAGTGTTGCCATTGAGATTCTTGACATAGTTATAGAATGCTTTGTGGTTGTCTTTAGAATCAGTTGCAATTTTGTTTTCATAACTATCTTTGGATGATTTTATGAGGGCTCTCAGATTCTTACTGAGGCTGACCAGGGAGTTCCTCCAATTATGGGATTTTACTCTTTTTTGCAACAGTTTCTTTCTTCTGTTGTAGAGTTTGTTTATGGCAGGGGACCACCAGATTGGCTTCCTTTTTTTGGAGGATATCATCTTGGTTCTGTTAGGGATAGCACAATCAATGCACTTGTGTAAGTGCTTATAAAGTGCATTTGTGTAGGATTCAGCAGTTGTACCTCTATTGACCGTCTGCATGGGTGTCGTGAAGTTTGCCACTTCTGTCTTAAGAAGCATGAAGTTGGCTTTGGAGAAATTTTTATGGTGGTTTCCCTAATGGAGGGTGGGGCAGGATGTGGATGTCTAGTGTGATTAGCTTGTGGTCAGATCTGACCAATGAGGAATTGACCTCAGGTGGAACACCGGTCGCCCATGTTGGTAATGATCAGGTCTAGGATATTGCTGTCCCTTGTGGGGTTGTGGACAAGTTGATCCAAAACATTGGAATTTATGAATTCTAGAAAATGTTGAGCAAAAGAGTTGGTACATGAGTACTTTTCCCAGTTAATGGTGGGGTAGTTGAAATTGCCCATTATTAGGGTGTTGGGTTGTACCCTAATATTTTCCAGTGTATCAAGAAATGAGGATTGGGAATCCTGGGGTATGGTGGAGGATCTGTAGCAAGTTGCAATTTGGATTGCGGTCTTGCCCAGAGTTAGTTGCACTTGGATAATTTCGGATGCATTATGCTGAGCAACTAGCCTGGAGGTGTGGATATCCTTAATGAATATGGACACGCCTTCACCTTTAGTGTTTTGGTCCAGGTTAGGTGGCCAAAAGGTGTGGTATAAATTATAACCTGGTAATGCAGTGGTGCTCTCTGGAGCCTTGAACTCCAGAGATCTCAATGTTCTCCATTTTAAGGAGTGCCTCGGGTGAATGCATTTTGAGGTTTAGACTTCTAGCTCTGAGTAGCATTATCCTAAGATTTTGCTTGCTTGTACCTATTACAGTGGCAAATTTGTCATTTGAACCTTGCCTAAAAAAGGCACTATAGGGGTAGCAAGAGCCTTAGCCAGTATCCAGAATCCCAAGAGCGACAGGTGCAGGCCATCTCTGGCAAAGCATCGTGGTCTGTCGATCATGTCATCCTAGGCAGACAGATACTGGATCCCCTTAGAATGACACCAGAAGCTTAGCCAATTATTGAAGTCAATCATTTTGTTCTTCTACTGTGGTATCACTCTGGGTAATGGCAGAATGCTACTAAGGGCTAGGGTCATACCTGTCTGGGCTACAAGATCAGAGAGCTCCTCATTTTCTCTTTTCATGTAGTCCAGGGAGGTACATCTCAGGTCATTCACACCAACATGGACAATGACAGAGTTATATTTGCACTTGTTGTGGAGTGACCTGAGTGCATGCATTATGTGACGGATCCTGGCACCCAACAGGCAGCT
The DNA here is from genome assembly GCF_019279795.1 of Protopterus annectens. Taxonomy (NCBI): domain Eukaryota; kingdom Metazoa; phylum Chordata; order Ceratodontiformes; family Protopteridae; genus Protopterus; species Protopterus annectens. The sequence continues at coordinate 132,910,658 of NC_056735.1, forward strand.
GACAGTAACTTTCTCCTTGTTTAGCTTGGTGAGTGGAACATCAGTAAGCCTGACTATACAGTCACCAATGACTAGAGTGTTGTGTACGTTGCTATGCCTTATGGGCTGTGGTTAAGTGGCTCACTGAGTTTGTGGGCTATGTGTCATTTGGGTTGGGTTGGGGGGTGGAGAATGCTTGCTTTTCTGCTTTGGAGGGCAATGTTGCTTGAGCAGATTTTTATTGAGAGCCTTCATGAATGTAGGTGTGTTTTTTTTTTTTTTTTTGCTATGTGTGTGTTTTGGTGGTGTAGGTTTTGAGGGACTATGTGATGAGTGTGGTGTGGTGCAAGTGTTTACCTTCTCCTCTCGACTGTCTAGTCCAGTCTTGGGTGAAGAGTGCTTTGCTTCTAGTTTGGCTATATAAGTGCATCTCTCACAGGTTGTAGTGTTGGATGGTAGGAGGAGAGGGTTGTCTATGTACATGAGGCAATTGATGCATTGCCCCAAGATGCCCAGATTCATCAGGTAGACTGGAGAAAACACCGGGAGCTAACCCTTAGACATGCCTGGATAGGTGCTTATTTATATTTAGCATATTTGCACATCATTTTTAGTATGGTTTATTTTTTAAAATAAACTATGTTTAGTATATAAAATTTTTTTGTATATAAAATTTTGTATAGATACAAATAGTACGTTCCATTTTTAGTTAGTGTAGAGGCATTACGTTCTATGGCTACTATGGACATGTGATATTGCAGTGACTTAAGATTTTAATTGATTTTAATTAAACTATTATTATCCAATTAAAGTTTTGGGAGGGGTATAAAGGTTGCTACAGCCACTTTTACATATGATGAAGTCCGGTGGATGAAAACGCAGTGAATTGTGTGGCGTTTATGTATTAATAAACTGGTTGTTGCTTCCACTACAAGATTCGTGGTTTATTTCCTCCTGCATCCTTGGGTGCCTGGTTTGTTTTTAAATGCAGCAGAATAAATACAACTGAGTACTTTTAAGAAGAGGCAAAAGCAAAATAAAGTGCAATTTTTTTTTAGTAAAGTGCAAGGAGAGAAGAAGGAGGAGCAGAATAAAAATTCAATGTTAAGAACCTAAGTGGGTTGGCCTTCTCAAATATTCTCTCTGTATTAAGTAGAGTGAACTCCAGATTGGGAGGGGTGTCCCAGATCAAATTTACAGTAAGGGCGGGCAACTGCAATGCCACCAACTATAACAACACTACAAAAATAGCACGGGAGAAAGGGGAAAAACAGTTTCAGGACAGATAAGAAACATAAAACAATGCCAGAAAATATATAAAATAATTCAGTCAGGCAAAATTAAGACAATGCAGAACTCTGAAAGGTTAAAATGCCAAGATATATACTAATCAATCAACAAAATATTTCCAGATTCCTTGAGAATCACACTTCAGCAAGAACACCAGGAGTTTTCAACAGTGTATGCAAGAATTTACAAACAGAAACTATTTTTAAATCAGCAAGCCTTGAAGCAATCAGATAACACAAAATGCTGCTATACCAGTTTTATAAACTCCACCTCAGGAATGGGGGGAGAGCAGTTTCAGGACAGAGGAGAAACATAAAACAATGCCGGAAAATATATAAAATAATTCAGTCAGGCAAAAAATAATTCAGTCAGGCAAAATTAAGACAATGCAGAACTCTGAAAGGTTAAAATGCCAAGAAATATATGTATCATTTAGCTATATATTTCCAGATTGTTTGAGAGTCACACTTCAGCCAGAACACCAGGAGTTTCCAACATCTTTAATAAGTGTATTTAATTCCCTGTACATAACATGTTTCTATGTGCTGTCATTACAGTAGCAAGGGGTGTGAGTATACTGTATGGAATACCCGAGTATACATGGGTAGTACCACAGTCTTTTCTCTTTGGATTTGTTTCATACATGGGTAGTATCCCAGGTTATATGCAGCCACACTTGCATGTTACAGCAGCTACAGTGCACTGGTTGGCGAAAATATTTTAACACATATTGTATCATTACGTTAGTGCTTTTAACAGTGCTTTTTCAAGTAAGAGTAGATTACAGATTGTAGTACTGGAATCATACATTCCTGCATGCAAAGCTGGACTCTGAGTACTGCAGATCTTGTTCTTGGTGTTTGAGCTGTATGTTTATATGTATCTCCTATTGGATATTGATCTGCTATGTTGATATTAACTGTAGAGTACTATGTGTTTTGGACATGTCATTGAGGACTGCTGTCATGTAGTAATGGCATACATTTCAGTTTCAGATGTGTATCTTTTGAAAACATTCATCCTAATTTATATCCTGTTGGCTATCTACTTTCTATCTGTCCTCTGTACAGATGTACAGATGTCAGGTACTGCTACGGCCATACCACTATGTAGGTGCTCACATTGTATTCTGCTGTGGGTCTGGACACTGCTGCTAGTTCCGACATATGCAACATTCCTTAATGAGGGCCTTGCCTGTATCTGGGATGCTACAGAGGTGGTGGCCTACAGATTCACATAGAGTGGGTAGCAATATGTCACAGGACAGGACATGTAGAGACAGCTAACCAACATGGGCGACATATCCCTAGATTTTTGAACAGATTCTATGTCATCAGTGCTGTTTTACACATGGTGGATTGATAGATTGACAGGGTTTGTGTGCACATGGATTTAGTGTGTGACATAATGACTCACAGTGATATGTCTCTGACATACCTCTCCACTGGCATGCTGACCACAGACTGGCCACATGTCTGCCTGTTATGTTTTGTGTGTTCACCAGACAGTTGGTGTCCTTGGTACATTAGTTGTGGACTCTGGGGAATGCAGTCAGTAAATACTCACATCTATTTGGTATTACCGATGACATATTCCTCATAAAGGATGTTACAACAAACCCAGTGATATATGCAACTGTCTCAATGTATGACAGTAGTATGTCCAATCTACCCTGTGTTTGTGCCTATGTTCCCACCTAGTGATACAGGGGTTGATGCTGAGCTTAGTGAGTGGGGAATGTTATCAAAGGCTTTGGACAGATCAATGTAGGCTGTATGTGTCACATTGCCTTCATCCACCGCTCAGGTGACTGACGCCAAGAAGTGGACCAGGTTGAATGAGCAGGTATGACCTACCCTTCACAAAAATAAACTGTGTTGAATCCTGAGTCTGCAGATTCCCATATCCCTGTTTATTAGGTGCATGATGATGCATTCCATAGCTTCACATAACAGACTTGTCAGGCAGTTGGGGCAGTATTTCCCAGGGTATGTAGTCACAACTCATTTGTGGAGAGGGGTGACTGTAGAAGTGCACAATTCAGTAGGAACAAAGCCTGAGGTGAGGCTGATCTTGAACAGGGCACACAGGTAAGGTGCCAGGTCACTCTGTAGTTTATGTAAAACACAGCCAGGGATATTGTCAGGCCCAATAGAAGCTGTATTATTGGCCTTGGACAGTGGTGTTTTAATCTGTGCTGCAGTAAGACTGGGTGCCTGGTGGTGTACTGGTATTGTGATTGGTGCTTTGGAAGGGGAGTGAGGGGTAATGTTTGCATTCAAGATGCCCGCCAGTATATTGGCATTATTTGTTGGCTCAGTCTGGGAGGTACCATTGTCTCAGAACAAATCTTGGTATTGCATGAGGCCTTGTGGTTGTCTTTACTATGTGCTCCAATTCTGTTCTCATAGTTAACTTTGTAGTATTTGATGAGGGATCTCAACTTTTCATTGAGGCTGATAAGGGTTTATTTCCTGTCTTGAGACGTCACCGTATTCCATATCGGTTGCCTCCTTCTGTTATACAGTTTCTTTATGGCAGGGGACCACCAGATCAGCTTCCTTTTGTTGGAGGTGAGGGTCCTGGTTGTATTGGGTAAGGCAGTATCCATGCATTTGTGTATGTGTTGATAGTGCATTGTTGTTTGATTCAGCTGTCATGCAACTAGTCTCCATTTGCATGGCTGCCATGAGGTTAGCCACCTCTGATTTTATGAGACCATAGTTAGCTTTGGAAAGGCTTTTCATGGTGGTTACCTATGCAGGGTGGTTAGGATGGCTGTGGATTTCCAAAGGTGATTAATTTGTGTTCTGACATAACAAGGGAGGGGTTGACTATTGGTGTAGAGCAACAGTCACCCATGGTAGGAAGGATCAGGTTGATGTGATGGGCATGTGCATCGGTACATGAGTAGTTTTCCCAGTTAATGGTGGGGTAGTTGAAGTCAACCAGTATGATAGTGTTAGGTTGGACACTAATATTATCCAGGGTATTTATGAACATGGAGTGTGAGTCTTGGGACATGTATGGGGACCTATAACAGGTTACAACCTGAACCACTATCTTACCTAATGTCAGCTATGCCTGCAGGATCTGTAATGCATAATGTTGGTCTAACACTCTGGAGGTGTGCACATCCATTATGAATATGAAAATGCCACCACCTTTGGAGCTTCAGTCCATGCTCTGCAGCCAAATGTTGTGGAATTAATTATAGGCTGGTACTGCAGCAGTGCTTCTTGCTGCCTTTAACCAGGTCTCTGTTACAGCACAGATGTCATTGTTCCCCATTTTAAGGAATACTTCCAGTGAGTACCTTTTCAGATTTAGAATTTCAGTGTGCAGCAGCATGATCCTCTGATTGCATGTCTTTGTAGCTGTCATATATTTCTGTATACATACATATATATATATATATATATATATATATATATATATATATATATATATATATACACATACACATGTATGTGGATATAAATGTGGATCTCTCTCTCTCTCTCTCTCTCTATATATATATATATATATATATATATTATGTATAGGTTTTTCCACATATATGTATTTCCATACATATATATATGTATATATAAACTACCTGATTGATTCTACAGACTCCTTTCCCTGCTGTTAGATGACCGTACAAACTGATATGTTTGGAATATCATCACTATTTTGTAGGGCTCAGATGGGGTAATGGTATATTGCTTTAATCATAGTTTACAAGGCACTGGGCCCAGGACTTGGCAAGCCTTATTATTTTGTTGCAAGGCAGAACAGTTCTGCTGTGGAGGGAGGGATAAGGGCAATAATTACAAGAAGTCCCTAGTTTGGGCACCTCCACCCCCATTTACACAGCCTTTGGTCAGATTTGTTGCAGTAAGATGCTTAGAGTGTGGATCTGATGTCTGACTGCACATACACACACACACACACACACACACACACACACACACACACACACACACACACATATATATATATATATATATATATATATATATATATATATATGTAGACACACACACATACACACACACACACACACACACACACACACACACACACACATATATATATATATATATATATATATATATATATATATATATATATAAATACATTTTCCCTACTGTTGAATGACTGTGCTGCATGATATGTTTGAAAAAACATCAGACCTATCTACACTTCAGATGGCTTAGTGGTAAATTGTTGTGGCTATGGTGTGTAGGGTCATGAGTTCAAGACTTGCAAGGATGATTATTTTGTTGTTGTGCAGAGCAAGGGCTATTGCATACAGAGTATTGAAGGCAATTTTAAGCAGTTGTATGCAGGTTTGCATGGTGGTCAGGAATGCTAACTTCTGGTTAAATATCCTTACAGACAGTTAGCCTTAAAAGTGCTTCATCTGTGTAGGCATTGCTTAGTGTCACACAAACAGGCTTAATCCCGCTTACTACTGCTTAAAACAGCTTACTCCCACTTACCCTGTGCTAATTTCTATAAAAGAAAAGAAAAAATGCATGATAGGAAAGTAGTGAAAAAGGGGGCACACAGAGGGAAAGACGCTAGGGATGTGCATGATTGGTGTAGGGAAGGTCCATAGCTCTCCATTTCTTCTACAGCAACAGCTGTGCATATATAATTAATTTGAAGGTATATTTGGACACTCAAATCCCTGAGAGAGGGTTGAGGGCAACAATAATGTATTGTGAAGCCAATTAGACCAGATTACGTGTGTCCAATGGACATGTGTGTGAAATCGACAGCTATGTATGGGGCAAAATTCTTTTTGGGAACAGATTGCCCTTTTTTTTAAGGTTAGATGGGATGTTGGGGAAGGATAGTAAGTATATTTGGGGAGGTAGGCTGGGTAGGAAGACAGACAAGACAGCATACAGGGGCAGTATATGACACATGTGGGGGTAAACACTTTGGATGTGGAGGGGTGTTTGGTAATCAGAAGCCCATGAGCCCCCAAATGGATATAGTGGGACTGAGGTCCCCACCCATGGGCAGTCACCACTGCACCTTCACAGCCCCAAAACTGGCTGTGCTGGGGGCTGAGCAGGAGGGGTAGGCTGATCCCCTAAATACACCACACGGCCCTCAAGCTGGCATAGCAGATCTCCAAATTCCTTGTGGAGCTCGCTATGCACCAGACCCCGGACCTGGCTTCGGGTGACAGGATTCTGTTCGTGCCTGGGTGGGGGCAAGCCCTATCCCCTGATGTGGTTCCACCTGAAGGTGGTGCAGGACCAGCAGATGAGGAGGTCCAGGCATGGGTCCCAGACATGCTGGGGCCTGGTGCCACAGTCAGATGAGGTGGAGATGCAGATCCACTGGGATCAGCCTTCCCTAACATGCTATGGCATTCCAGTTTTAAAACATATGTTGGTTAGTAATGGTTCCAGGATTAGTTATAACAGCATGCATGAGTATTCCCATTAACCTAATATAACACATTTGGAATATTTGCATAACAAACAGAACACATGCATATTTGAAATCACAGTGGGCATTACACCAGCATGCAGGTTACACTGATAGCAACTGGCCACCACTGATGGTATTTGAACAGGGAAGATTAATTGGAATACATTTAAATGTTTTTAAAACAACATGTCCCAAAAGTAGGTTTGGTGGAAAACATTCCCATTTATTTATGTGTTTACATTATTGGTGAAGATAAGGTGGGGGAGAGAGAGAGAGATGTCAATTAACAAATATAGATTACTGCAGATATCACAGCTTTAATCATTGTTCTACTCATTACTCTACAGGTATTATTACAACTATAGCCTTAGGTTGGGCAGTGGTATGTTTGTACACAGTATCATTTTAGTCTTCTTATAGCTACTTTGAACATTCTTTTACCTGGTAGACCTGTGGAGGGAATGTTTGTTAATACTACATGTTTGTTTCTACCCATATTCCCATAGTCAGGGTTACATATGTGAACTCATACCATGTGTGTGTGTGTGTGTGTGTGTGTGTGTGTGTGTGTGTGTGTGTGTGTGTGTGTGTGTCTGTGTGCGCTACTAGCAGACTCTGCCTTTATTTCTATCAGTCACCCTGTCTGCTCTTAGCAGGGACCTGTAGCTGTGATAGCATGACAATTTTAAATATTTATTGGGGGAGACCACTTGGTGCATGCACTTATCTTGCTGTCATTTGCAGCCTTGGGGTTGGACCATGGGTGTTGGACACAGCATAACCACAGCCTTCTTATAGCTATGTTATACCTTATCTTACCTGGGAGACCTGTGGAGGGAATGTGTGTTAATACTACCTGACTGTCTCTACACATTTTCACAAAATCCTAGTTGAATTTATGCATACAGCTTACTACCACTTTTGGGATTCGAACCGTGGCTGTTTCTGCTAAAAATAGGACTGTTGTGTGTTTCATCACAGGGAGCTATTGAAAAACAGCTGTCTTTTCTTTGCTTTCAATGATTTCTTTCTTATTCTCTCTTTGTTGTACAATCTGACTTTGTATTTACAACATTACATACCTGTTCACATAGCACAGTGTGGAAAACAGTGGTTAACACAACATTACTATTCAGATATCAGGTCATGGTATGTGACATTTGTAATATTGGTTAATCTCATGTGTTACAATGGCACTAACTTTGTCAGATGAGGCTTGATCGTTTAATGCTTTTAGAGCTATAGTTGCTATGCATAACCTGTACACATTTCAAATCATACCATACCAGAGTAAACAAAACCAGTCCAGGGTTTAGATTTTTATTTACAGGCAATTACATTTTATTAATATATGACCTATATGAGACTATTACTGTAATATTGTCAGCTTTATTCAATTTTAAACCTACCCAGATCTAATAATGCCAGGTGACATTCTGCGACTTTATATTTATTTGGTATGTATAGTACAAGCTAGATTGTTACTCACCTGCCTCGTGACGCAGCCTTTGCAACTTTCTGACATGGGCTTCCTGGTTCACAACCCATTCAGCTGAAGCTATAATGAAAATGGAGAAACATTTATGTATACCTATCCATCACATACACAGGCTGGACTTTGGTAAACAGTTATTGCTATGAATACTTACACACTGCTGGGACATCACCCCTCTGTCTTGCTTCTTGGACCCACTGTTCCAAGAGCACCCTTTTTCTCCCCTTCAAGTTGGCATAGTGGTGCCAGACCTGCTCACCAGTCTGAGAGATACCAGTGGCACTGGTGAGATCATGGGCGAGACTTTCCCAGGCTTCCGCTTTGTACTGGAAGCCCTGGTTCTGGTCCTGCAGCAGTCTCACATCATGTTTTTTTTACAAGGAGTTCTACCATGACCTTGGACTCCTGTATGCCCCAGCACTGCACCCAAAAGTGCATGCCCTCTCTAATACCTGCTATACTGCCTACAGTGGGGGGGGGGGGGCTGCAACCAGTTATGAGCTGTATTCCTGCCTACAAGGTTTAAATAAGGCCGACTTCCCACCCTTTGCCATCATTGTACGGTTTTGAATATGCTGAGCTAAGCTAAGCTATGGGCAAACCTGCTTAGCTAAGGTTGGCAGTTCTGAAAGGGACAAGTTCAGCACTGCTTACCAATGAGCAAACCCATTTAGCTGGGCTACTCATTGTTTAGCATTCATATTTATACAATGCTTATACCCAGTCAGCATAGCTGTGCAATGCTTAGCATTGCTTATGTTTTATTGTATTGGACTACCACCTGTATGGGATTGCTTCATCATTCATTACATATTATAAAATTGTTTGCCTTCCCTTACATCCCCCAATGTGCTTTCATTACATTTATTCATAGGTAGGTACTAGGCTATCTGCCCGAAAGCATTTATAAGACTAGCCAGAATGTGTTGGCTTTCGCCGCCCCCTTAGATTAGTTCCCTGTGCCCCTGTCCAGCAGAGCCACTGAAATGATCCCCGGGGTAAACTTTCTGTTTCCCATCCAATCATCAAGGTTTCTCTTGAAGAGTGTTAGTGAAGAGCTCTGCCTAATGTAGATTGGAATCATGTTCCAAAGCATGGGAAGTCTCTGTGACAGGAATCTATCCCTCCAGCACGTCCTATTTATTGTTATGGTGAGGTTTAGATCCCTAGAGCATGTGGCTCGAGGGGATAAGCTTTTCTTTAGGTGGAGCATGTCCATCAGTTCAGGGTTGGACATGGCCTTGTATGTCAGGCAGAGATCTCCTGTGAATAGGCGGTATGCAACAGAGTACAGCTGGAGTTTCTTCAGTCAAGCTGCATAGGGCATCTGTTTGAGGTCAGTGATTCTCTTGGTGAGGTACTTCTGTGGTCTTTCCAGCTGTTGCAGGTGTCTTGTAAGATACATCCCAAATGGGACGTTGTACTCTATGATGGGTCTGATGAGTCTTGAGTAGAGGGGCACAATGACTTCTTTTGATCTGGATGCGAACCCTTTTGTGATAGGGTGTGCCACGTAGAAGGATTTTCTAACCACTTTGGCAATGTGATTATCAAAGGAGGGTTTACTATCTACTTGGGTCCCCAGATCCCTTATTACGTCTGCCGTATTTAGGGGACTATCACCTACTTGGCAGTTTTTGGGTACTTTGTTTTTTCCAAAGGGGATGACTATGCACGCTTTGGCATTTAGCTTGAGGCCATGATTTTGACACCAAATGTGTCTCAGTGAGACCCTTTTGGAGGATGTCTGTGTCAGCCGGAGAGTCAATTATAGCCCCTAGTTTGAAGTTGCCTGTGAACATGATCAGCCATAGTCCTCCTGTGCTTGCCTGTACCTCTGAGAAGTATATGCCAAACAGGAGGGGTACTAGAGCTGAGTCCTGGGGACCACCACTTGTAACCGGTTTAGAGTCAGGCCTAGCTCCTGCAACTCTTATCATGTGGGTTCTTTCCTTGAGTCAGTTGGCAACCTATCTTGTGACATACAGGTTTATGTTCAGGCTGGTGAGCTTGTCTATAATACCAGAATGGGGAATGGTGTCAAAGGCCTTTGCGAGTTCTAGGTAGGCTGTGTGTACCACCTTTCCCTCATCTATAGCCTTGGTAACTGTTTCAAAGAAGTCCACCAGGTTTAGGAGGCATGATCTGCCCTTAACAAAGCCGAACTGGGTAGGGTGCAGTGTTTGGAGGTTCCCAATGTCTCTGTTAATGAGTTCCATGATGATGTGCTCCATAGCCTTGCAGACCAGGCTAGTCAGGCTTATAGGGCGATAGTTCCCAGGGTCTGTTGTGGCTCCACCTTTGTGGAGCAGAATGACTGTTGCTGTGTGCCACTCTATGGGTACGTAACCTGTGGAGAGGCTGAGTTTGAACAGTGTGTTTAGGTGATGGGGTTAGTTTATCTTTGAGCTTGTGCAGAACGCAGCCTGGGACACCATCCGGTCCCACTGATGCTGTGTTTTTGGCTTTAGACAGGGCTGTTTTAACCTGAGTGTCTGTGATTTCAGGAGCTCTACATTCTTCTGGTATGGTTATGGGCCCTTTTGGAGGTGAGAGGGGGGTGAAGTTTGCGCTGAACCTGTCTGCCAGGATGTTGGCAATATCAGTTGGTTCAGTGCATTTTATACCATTCTGCACTAACTTCGAGCAGATCTGAGCATTGCCACTTAGATTCTTGACATAGCTAAAGAATGCCTTGTGGTTATCCTTGGAATCCTTGGCAATTTTTCTTTCGAAACTCGCCTTGGATGATTTTATGAGGGATCGTAGTTTCTTACTGATACTGATCAGGGATGTCTTCCCTTCTTGGGATTTTACTCTTTTCTGTACTAGTTTCCTCCTTCTATTGTAGAGCTTGTTTATGGCAGTAGTCCACCAGACTAGTTTGCTTTTCTTAGAGGACTGAGTCTTTGTTTTGCTTGGGATAGCATGATCCATGCATTCTTGTAGGTGCCCGTAGAATGCATTAGTAAAGGATTTTGCAGCTTGGACAATGTTATCCTTTAGCATGGGGGCTTTGAAACTTTCCACCTCAGTCTTATGTAATGCGAAGTTTGCTTTTGAAAAGTTTTTCACGGTGGTTTCCTTGTCCGGGAGTGGGGGTGAAATGTGGATATCCAAAGTGATTTGTTTATGGTCATATCTAACCAGTGAGGGGTTGGCCTCCAGTGTGGAGCACCGGTCACCCATGTTGGTGATGACCAGGTCCAATATGTTGTCAAATCTGGTGGGATTGTTGATTAGTTGATCCAAGGCATTTGAGTTTATAATTTTTAGGAAACGTTGGGCAAGGGAGTTAGTACTTGAGTAGTTTTCCCCATTAATATTTGGGTAATTGAAATCACCCAATATTAGGGTGTTTGGTAGGACCTTTATATTTCCCAGTGTTGCCAGAAATGTGTAATGGGGGTCCTGGGACATGGTGGATGATCTGTAGCAAGCTACAATTTGAATTGCTGTTTTGCCCATTGTTAGTTGCATGTGGATGTTATCTGAAGCATCGTGCTGTGCCACTAACCTGGAGGTGTGGGTATCATTGATGAATATGGATATGCCCCCACCTTTGGTATTTCGGTCTGGGTTCTGTGGCCGAAATGTATGGTATGAGTTGTAGTCTGGTAGTGCTGGGGTGGTCTCTGGAGCCTTAAACCAGGTTTCCATTACTGCACATATATCAATTTTCGAGTGCGTGCATTTTGAGGTTTAGACTTCTGGCATTGAGTAGCATTACCCTTAGTTTTTTGTTACTTGTGCTATTTATGGTGGTGGGCTTGTCTTTTAAGCCTTGCCTAAAAAAGGCACTCTGAGGTGGCAAGAGCCTTGGCTAGTATTCGAAAGCCTAAGGGTGACAGGTGCAAGCCGTCTCTAGCGAAGCAGCGTGTCTTGGCGAGCATGTCATCCCAGGTGGACAGACACTGGATCCCCTTTGAATGACACCAGAAACTTAGCCAATTGTTGAAATTGATAATTTTTTCTTTAGACTGTGGTGTCATTCTTGGTGAGGGCAGGATGCTACTCTGGGTCAGGGTCATACCAGCCTGGGCTACAAGATCAGAGAGCTCTTCCGTGTCTCTTTTCATGTAGTCCAGAGAGGTACGGCTCAGGTCATTCACATCAACATGGACAATGACAGAGTCATATTTTTACTTGTTCTGGAGTGACCTGAGTGCTTGTGTTATGTGGCGGATCCTGGCACCTGACAGGCAGCTAACAGTAACCTTCTCCTTATTCAGCCTAGTGAGTGGGACATCAGTGTGCCTGACTATAGAGTCACCTATTACTAGTTTGTTGGGTATGTTATTTTCCCTTAAGGGCTGTAATTGCATGGCACACTGGTTTTATGAAGTATGTGTTTCATGATTTGTGTTGGGGGGGTGGAGGTTGCTTGGATGTCTGCTTTGGAGGTCACTGTTACTTTTGCAGATTTTTGTTTAGAGCCTCCGAGTATGTTTTTGTGTATTTATGTGTGTTTTTTGCCAGTGCTGGTTTAATGGGTCTATGTGAGACTGGTGGTGTGATGCAAGTATTTCCCTTCTCCTCTTGACTGTCTGATCCAGCCTTGGTTTGAGAGAGCTTAGCCTCCAGTTTGGCTGTATAGTAGTATCTCTCATAAGTATTAGTGTTTGGTGGTAGGAGGAGTGGGTTGTCTGTGTAAATGAGGCAGTTGTAACATTGCCTCAAAATGCCCAGATTCACCAGTTGGACTGGAGAGTATGCCTGAAACTGCCCTTTGGACATTCCTGGATAGGTACAGTGAACTGTTTTACTGAATGGCTGGTAAGGTTGAATAGAGAGCCTTGTTCTTCTGTACAGTATAGGAGGGTCTAGTGCTAGGGTTTATAAGTGCTTGCTATGAGTTTTGAGCAAGTGCTGGGCTGAAAAATGAATGGCTTGATTGCTTAAGTTGAAAGTTTGCCTACTTCCAGGGAAAAAAATTGAAGAGGAGACTTTGTGGAGCCGGGAATAGCTATACCCTAGCTAGCCGGCACTGCCTGGTGTGCAAACCCGGGCAAATGCAGTATTTATAGCAGGGAAATGAAAGAGATAGAAATTGGCTCAAAATGGCCTATAAACTACTAATTTCTGGGCTGAAACCACTCCTCCAGAGACAGATAGGCTGATCAAAGCTCCCCTCTCTCACAGATGAACAGCGAAACTTCCTTCTATCCAAGTAAGGTATTGGCAAACACAGAGATTTGTAACACAGCCCTGAATTCAGCACTTAACCTGAAAACTGGACTATACTAGCTTAGAAAGGCAGGAATCAAGTATCTTTTTCAGAAAATAAAGTAGATCCAATCAAAAAAACTATTTAAATGCACAGAAAAGGATACCTATTGTTATATATCTCAGATCAGAGTTGTAGTCAATGCCACTAGTAATAAAGTAGGAAGAAACACAAATACAGTAAAAGCAGATGAATAGAATGCAATTTATATATATATATATATATATATATATATATATATATATATATATATATATATATATATATATATATATATATATATATATATATATATATATAAACAATAGAAAATTAACAAGTGATTTAAACAAGTTACCCAATTAACCAGAAAAAAGCTCAAAACTGAGCCCTGCTCCAGCAGTCTTCAATCAGACAAGTTCTAACTGCACACTCCTGCTGCTAGGGTGCAGGGGAACCTTCTCGAAAAAAAGATGGCCTGGGTCAGTGCTCAAGTTATACAAACAAAGCTAGATTCAGCAGGCCTGAATCTGGTCTATGCTGCAGCAACAAGGCACACCAATTTCAGAAAGAAACTGTTCAAATAAGCAGGCATAATAAGCCTGTGACTAGAAATTCCCAGCTCAGAAGGGAAGAATCCAACCTCCCACAAGAGTGCAGACCACACCTTCTTAATATAAAAAAACTGGCCCAAAGCCCAAGTGCTTAAACCAGAACTAATACACTTTAGAATAACAGACAATAAGCCTTCAATCATCAACTCCAAACTCAGAAGGATGTAAGCTTCCTGTCCTGGTACAACAGTGCAGACCACAAACCTTCCTAATGTGAAACAACTGGTCTAAAGCCCAAGTGCGTAATCCAAAGGCTTAAAATAACAGTTACAATTTAATTGGCTACTAACAAGCAGTAATAAATGCAGCAGAATAAATGCTATTAAGTACTTTTAAGAACAGGCAGCAAAAGCAAAATAAAGTCGGAAGAAACACAAACACAGTAAGCAGATGAATGAAGTGCAAAAAAATTTTTTTTCCTCTCCGTATGAGATAGAATGAGCTAAAGACACTAGACTGGGAGGAGTGTCACAGATCAAATATACAGTAGGGGCGGGCAATTGTAAAGCCACCAAGTATAAAAAGAAAACACCAATAGGAAGGGCAGGGTGGGGGAAAAAAATCAGCTCAGAAAAATAACACCTTCAACACAGATCAGAAGCCAGCAAATATGATCTAAATAAATCAAGCAAAAGGAATTAGACTATTGTAGAACTTTGGAAAGAAGTGCCAAAAAATATATTTATCAATTTATATCTTGAGTTGTTTCAGTAGCACTCTCAGTCAGAACTCAATTAGATTCAAGCAATGAATGCAGAGGTAACAAACAGGGAATCTTAATTATACTAGCAAGCCTTGAGACAATCAAATAAAACACACAAGTTGTTTGGCCAGTATTTAACATAGCAGGATTAAGGGTTGGGGAAAAATAACACTTTCCACTCAGAAAAATAATACTTTCAACACAGATCAGAAGCCAGCAAATATGATCTAAATAAATCAAGCAAAAGCAATTAGAATACTGTACAACTTTGGAAAAAAGTGCCAAAATATATTTATCAGTTTATATCTTGAGTTGTTTCAGTAGCACTCTCAGTCAGAACTCAATTAGATTCAAGCAGCAATACTGTATGGGGCACTCTGGTTGAGAAATATAACTTATTTCCTACATAAATATACAAATAAATTAAAATTGTAATGATTTCACATACAAAATGGAAATGGCTTTGGTAAGGCTCGAACCGTGAATGATTACACTACTGCACTACTGCTCATGTTGGATGTCTATTGCTATATCAATTCTGGTGAGCAGGGGGCATGTGTATTGTGAGAGCACTGCTGTCAGACACACTCCCTGCACTCGTAAACAGAACCATGTCCACATTATAGCACAGCAGTATGCCTTCATGAATATACATGGCACACTGCCATGCTGCATGGGAAAGGTCCCTTCCATGCAAGAATAAGCTATTCTTGCACAGAAATTTGCTGAATCTGGGGGAATGTCTATCCAGCGAGCTATTTTCATCTAAATAGCGTCTGCCTAAAGGGGTACTGGAATCAGTCTACCACTATATAAATCTGTTGAAAGTAACAGGTAAACAAATGAACTCAATCTTTTAAAAAGCCTTGAGGAAGATGTCCTCAAGCACAACTGAAGAAGAACTACATGAAAATGGCTATCAGCATCAAGTTTCCCAGGAAAGCATCTTTCCACCTAGCAACTTGAGGGATATTCCCGGATGAGTCAGCTTATGGGATAACATCCAATAGAGCATATCTTCAGAGAATCCATGACACTTTAATTTTCCTATCAGTGAAAATTAATATTAAAACAGCAAATCATGTAATATATTAGGTAATCAAAAATGGCTGAGTCATCCAGGAACCTGGATGAAAGTAAGCCAATATACATTATATTGCTGGCTACCCTCATTCATAAAGGAAAATGTCACAATTTATTTCATACTTAAGACTCCACAGTTAACTAGAGAGCCACAGTAAAAAATGTCATACCCTGTATAATTTTTTACATAATTTTTCATAACATTTATGCATTTTGTAATGTAAAAATTCAACAAATATATGAAATGCCTACAATAAAAAGTTTCTATTTGTAAGCATTTCATATATTTGTCAGATTTTTACTTAAAAAGCAGAAATTTTGTATGTAGTTCTTGCAGTTCTTAACATATATGTAAATAAGAAAACACCCTTTATTCTGGAAATTATCAACAGTATGTAAATGTATTGCTAAGACTGAAAATCATGACGATTCTTTAACTGTACAAAATGTATCGTTTGGAAAAGCCTACATCAGAAATAAGACATAAGCTAAATTTAGAGATTTAAAATACTTGTCAAAATTGCCTGTTTATATAACTTTCCAGATATTTCTTAGTGTGATATGAAATCCCAATCTATACAGTAATAAACCTAATTGAAGCATGATCTGAACAGAGGCATGTCACTTTCCTTTATCATCTTGTACACCTACGAATCTCTGTTGGAAAGTTAATCTTCTTTGTTGTAAGCATTTATTTTCTCACATACAAGTCATTAGTTTCATATTTTAAACAACTGAATGTTTAACATGTAGTTAATAAAATCAAAACAGCAGTTCATGTCTTTCTGGTCACAATATTCTATGCTGTTATTAATATGTATGGTACAGCCTCAAGTTTCATTTTAGTTTTCTCTACTGAGGAATGTCTTTGCATGCAAGTAATATTGCCTGACAGGGTGGGCATTATCAGGTACTTAATACCCTCCAAGTTGTATTGTGAGACCTCCAGCAACATGGGTGAAATGCCTTACCACTCCTAAAAGGACATTATTTCCCTGATAATGTTGACCCTGTAAAGCAATATTGTGCTTAAAGAATGGGCTATCTGCTAAATAGTTTGTAGTTTTTTATCACTATATATCTTTTTATATTTTTGATGTGAAATAATGTCTATGGCAACCTTGCCGTATCATATGTAATTGTTGGAGTAAGTATTTTACATTTAAAATACAAGTTGTATAAGTATTTAATGCACACACATGAACACACACACACATTTTTTTATTTATCTTTGTTATTAGCATTTTATACCTGCTAAACTGCAAAGTAGCACTGATTGTGAATAAAAAGAAATGGTGTCAATTTGCTTTTTTCTGTCTAAGCTTCATGGCAGCTTAAAATATTGCCATGAGCTAGTGAATTTGATTTTTTTTACTAACTGTACATTAACACCTTGTTGGAGAACGTCCATTCTCCAATAGAGTTATAGTGTATGTTTTCCCATTGTCTACAATTTGTTAATACAGACAGCACTGATGCCTGATTGGAGATTTTAAATCATCCGTCTTCATCGTTCACTCTTCCTCATCCTCAGTTCTTCCAAAGTTCTTTAAATATGAATGCAGGTACATGTGAGATCTTTATGTATGAGTAGCTGAGTGTTTATGTGTCTGTGTGCATATACTACTGTGATGACATGCACACAGAACCAAACTGGAATATTGGTTCCATCATCTGCATTATATTTAAGGAAGATATCCACACATGCAGCTACTATTCACCAGTGGCCAACCTTACCAATTGTGGGGCACACTTTGTGACATGTTGGAGGCTACCAGGCCACAGCTATACCTCTTAACTTTTTTGATCAAGAATTTGGGAAAAAGCCAAAAAAAATGAAGGACAAATGCCTGAAATGCACTACAAATTTTAAACATCACTGTAGGTCATTTAGAAAATTAATGGAACAGCTGGTTTTTCATGAATGTGCATTTCATGAGGACTGCAAGTATAAAACTCTTAATTTATCATTACTGATTGACTGCATCTTCAGAGATTTACCAGAATATCAAACATTTTATGAAGGGCAGATCAAAAATATGAAGCAAAAGTAGACACAGTCTGTAAAATCAAAGACAGTTTAGAGCTATGCCTAACAGAATGACTCTGATTCCATAAGATTGTTTCACTTTGTGTACTTTCCTGCATTATTATTCAGGAAGATTTTCTCTTGGGATTCAAATGTAAAGGGCTTTACTCAACTGGATGACCTGATCAGCAAAATGCAATAAACAGATGAAAAAAACAATAATTCTAACTTCAAGATGGATGCTAAAATTCAGAGGTCAATTTTGTCTTGCTATTTTTTCCAGCTTCAGACTTTAAGAAAGTGTTATTTATGTATTTTGCATTGAAACTAACTATAATTACAGTATCACATGGTAAAATGTATGTATAGTTATTTATATGTATTTATTGTTGTTTTTTAGGAAAAAGTCGGAGGCCAGGGTAGAAAAATTCCATTATATATGTACAACAACAAAAGAATATATGTTGTATAAAGTGCATCTGTAATAATTACAATATACAACAGATGAAAACAAAAGTATTCATTTACAAGTATAGTATGTTAACCTAATAGCAACTGTACAAGATTTAGTAATTATACAAGGTAAAAACTGAAGTACTATAAAAGTTGTAGCTATAAAATCCGTGGAGGTTGTTAAGGGTGTAATCATAATAGTAATGTTGCTGGGAGTATGAGTTTTGGTACAAATTAGAGTCTATTTAAGTAATTGCTAAGCTTATGGCAAAAAGACCATTGAGAAGCTCAGTCACATCACCAAATAGCTGTACAAGACTAACAACGTTCCCCATTAAGCAGACTTTCTCTAAATATCTCAAGGTTACTGGGGACATGTGATCACCTATTCAGTCATTCAGACAAGATTACTGGGGACATGTGATCACCTATTCAGTCATTCAGACAAGGTTAGTGGGGACATGTGATCACCTATTCAGTCATTCAGACAAGGTTACTGGGGACATGTGATCACCTATTCAGTCATTCAGACAAGGTTACTGGGGACATGTGATCACCTATTCAGTCATTCAGACAAGGTTACTGGGGACATGTTCTGATTGATAGGTAAGAGGCAGCCTATTCCAGAAATGGGAGATAACTTGGGTTAGGTATGTGCCTCATCATCTGGTGTTTTTGATGTGGTAGCATAAGTTAGGTATCTAGAATAGGTGTATGCTTTACACTGGTTGTGAGGGTTTGGATTGATGAAACTAACAATTTCTACCTTCAAACTGGCTGTTGGATACACAATACAAAAGTCACGCAGATTGTATTTACATTGAAAAATAAAAGGCAGCTGTTGCAAGACAAAAGCGACGCTTGGTAGGTGGCAAATCCTTATTCTGAGGAAGTCATGTCCGTATTCTGAGGAAGTCATCTACCAGACGAAAGCACTTAATACTGCTGTGTTTGCTTGCACTGTTTTATCTTTGATGAATATTGTCTGTATTTTTCTGGATTTGGAGTTTTCTGCTTATAAAGGATTTGCCACCTACCAAGCATCGCTTTTGTCTTGCAACAGCTGCCTTTTATTTTTCATTGTTTGTAAGACTCTACCTGTTTTCCTTGCAGATTGTATTTACATAAAAGTTGAAGTGATTTACTGATATACAAAGATCTCATATTATGCAAAACATATAAGAAAATGATAAAACATAATAGAGTTAAAATAGAAAGTATTAAAAATGAAAGCACACCAACCCAACTATCACTAAAAACTAATATTTTCTGATTTATAATGCAAGGAAAACTGCTAAAAAGTGATTATTTTTTTTATTAACACCAAGGACTGTTGTTTCTTCAAGATGGATCGTACATGTTATAAAATATCACCCACCTTTCATGAAGAACTATTTAATTTTAGGTTTTACTAAGGCACTGAGTATCATGATGCACTTATTGCCACCTACTCATTAAGGCTTCTTTTTCATCTGCAGCTCTTTAACAGCAGGGAAGTCATCCACTGTTCTGCTAGACATTCTTTTTTAAATTAACCTGTGGTCTGAATAAGCTAAGGTTACTTCCCATAAGCAGTTCAGATGCCACGGATGAGCAATGTGTGCAGTTATCCTCTTTTTAACCTGTGTCTGACGTCACACAATAGTCCATTGATTTTATATACCTTTTGAACTAGAAGAGGAACAACATTAATTCTTACTCTGCAGCTAACCTGCAGAACATGATGCTTTTTTGACAATTCTCTTTTATGAATTGGGTTATAGATAAATAAAATAATTTGGTGATGTTAAGAATCAGAGTACCTTTTTTCCCAAAAGGAAATGTAGCTTATTCAGTTTCTTCAGTATCTCTGTACTAGTTGTCATGACATAAACAGTGGTTGCCATCTGAGCTGGTTCTTAGGTTTATAATATGTGAATGAGCATGACGGTCCTTACACGCCCAGCTGTGCAGCCCATCCCAGTTTTGTCCCAAAGTTCCCAGGATAGCTATATGGTGGGGTCTGTTAGTGAAAAGTGAGTTAAGGGCTATGTAGGGAGGATATGTTAGCTGGGTAGTATTATACTTACTGTCAACCTCTGTCCATCAGAGCCATGGGGGCCAGACTAGGGGTGAATTAGCCATTTTCCATCCAATGATCAAAGTTTCTTTTGAATAGGGTCAGGGATGAACTCTGCTTCATGTAGACGGGGAGCTTATTCTGTAGGGTGGGGATCCTTTTAAACATGTATTGGTCTCCCAAGCATATTCTATTTTTGTTACAGGCAAAGTTCAGGACCTTGGATCTAGTGTTTCTTGGGCTGTTTGTGTTTTGGATGTGAAAGGCATCCCTAAGAGCTGGACCTGAGGATGCCTTATATGATAGGCATAGATCACCTCTCAGTAATCTGCAGGAGACTGAGTAAGAGACAGGGCCTTAAGGCAATCTGTGTAGGACAGGGTATCCAATTGATGAAAGTGGCTGATTAGGTACATGCCAAAAGAGGCATTGTACTCACTGATGGATCTCATAAGGGCTGGATAGAGTGGTACTATTACTGTCTTGGGCCTGGATGCCATACCCTTGCTTATGAGTTGGATGACATAGAATGAATTTCTTATTATATTGGCTGTTGGTTGAAAGCCAGATTACTGCCTACATATGTTCCCTGATCCCTGAATATTGGGTCAACACTTAGGGGTATTTTATAGTTTGCGTGGAAAATTTCCAAAAGGCCACTGCAATACATTTCTTTATTTTGAGTGCAAAACTTTGTTATCAGTCATTTGTTTGCATTAGATCCTTTCGTAGGATGTTGCTTTCATGGGGGAAATCTATGATAGCTCCCAGTTTAGAGTCATCTGAGGCCTTTGACATTAGCCTTTACTTCCAAGAAGTAGATGCCAAACAGGAGCCCTGGGGTACTTAGTTTATGACCAATCTCCTGATAGATGTGGTCTCATCTATCATGATTTCATCAGTCCTATCTGTAAGCCAGCCAGCAACCCAGTGAATTATTTAGGGATTTATGCCTACATTTGAGTGTTTGTCAACAATTTCTGAGTGGGGTATTGTATCAAACGCTTTAGCCAGGTCAAGGTAGGTGGTATGCATCATTTCTTCTCATTCATAGCCTTGTTGACCTTCTCAAGGAAGTCTACCAGGCTGAGTAGACAAATTTTTCCTTAACAAAGACAAACCGGGATTAGTCCAGTGTCTGTAAGTTTCCAATGTTCTTGGCAATCATTTCCATGATGATTTGTTCAATAACTTTTCATATCAGACTTGTCAGACTGATAAGTTTTTAGTTTGCAGGGTCAGTCAAAGGTCCACCCTGATGTAGAAGGATGGCCATTGCACCCCTGAGTTTACCTGATACTTATGTGTTGAGGCTGTAAGCAAAGAGTGCCTCAAGTATTCCTGCTGGGTATATTTCAGGCTATTTAGAAGACAACTGGGAATATTATGTCCCATTGAAGCAGTGTTATTGGCCAGGACCTTCCCCCAGTTGATAGTTGGGGATGATATGCTAGAAGGGATTCCACAGAAGGTAGTATGTCACCCTGGTCAGTGAAGGTTCTGCCATTTATTACCAGTTCTGCACACTCTGAGTGTTAACTTTAAGATTCATAACTTAGCTGAAGAAGGCTGTGGGATTATCATACCTCTCCTGGCCATATTTTAGCAGAATGTTCAGATTTCTGCCTCATATGTTTGGTCTTTTTCTCATAAAATTGCAGTTTTCTGGCAAATCACTGGCACCAAAGTTAGAAAATCATGGCAGAGGTTTGATTTTCAGACTTCATATGATTAATTTTATTTATATTAATGCAAAACATGTTATTCTATCAACTTTCTAAGTTTATAAGAGCAACATTTAAAAGTGTCACTATTTTGGGGCTTTGTCCCCATTTTTTTGCTCAAAGAGATTGAGAGGGCTGGTGATTAGCCTGGGAGGCTATCCTGACCTTGCAATTGGTCTTACTGGACTTTATCAGACCTCATAATTTCTTATTTAGTTAAGTCAGAGAGCTCTTGCCTCTATGACAGTTGCTGTTTTTGATTTTGGCCATGACTTGTTTTCTTTTTTTTATATACCCTGTTAAGCACAGGATTCCACCAGTGTGTTTTTTTTTTGGTGTTAGATCTGAGCTTACATCCAGTAGATATGGCAGCCTCGATGCAGCAATTTATATTTTTGTATAGGATCTCTGTAAATAATTCTGCATAAGTCACTAAATATGACGTACTGTGCTTTTAGAATAGTTCCTAACTGTTATGGGTTTAGTTGGATTTTCTGGGTTGATTTTTATCTCAAGGAAGACAACTTTGTGGTCCAACCTCACTAATGAGAAGATTACATTGGGGCTTGGGGCGTGCAAAGCTCTCCCATGTTGGTGAGTACTAGGTCTAACATGTTTGATCATCTGGTTGGAGTGCACATTATCTGGTCCAGGGTGTTTGTGTTGATAAAGTCCAGAAAACATTCCTGTGAGGAGAAGTACTAGACTAAGGATATATTCCTTTGAAAGAACAGCAAATACCTTTTGTTAGTACATCAAAATTAATAGTAATAATAATAATAATAATAATAATAATAATAATAATGATGATAATAATAATAATAATAATAATAATAATAATAATAATAATAATAATAATTGGAAATGGCTAAGAGGATAGTGTCCAAATGGACTGCTAATTGAATTTTCTTTTCAGGGAATAGTAGCCTTTTTTATAGCCCGTGCAGTAGATGGTCACGTAAGCAGAAGCCTCGCTGATTTCAGTGTCAGTGTTAAGAAACTGCTCATTGCCATACTTTGTTCTCCAGCCATGTACAGTTGTTACAGAACTGGAGATTTATTTCTTGCCTATTTTGGCCTCTTTTGCTGTTGCATCCCAGTTACATTTCCTTGGATTGATTGCTAGTCTTCCTATCATTTATCTACTGCACAAGACACTTTGAAATAAAATATAATAGCACTCATTGTACTATCTGAACCCTCTTTGGGTGAAAAAAAAATTACTTGCTATCTCTCTGTTTGCAATGGGGTAGTTATTCTGACATTATTAGGTATCCTCTGCCCTATAAATATTATCCATGTATTATATCATTTAGTCCTTTTCTCGTCAGCTGCAAATTGCTTTTGGTGGTCAAAGGGGTGGGGGTGGGTTGGTGCCAGGTGCACTCCACTGTACTTAAATGGTTATGGCATGACATGAACACAGTGATGAGGCATGGACATCGTAGCACAGGTGACAGGGACACTTGAATAATTTTGACCAAGCTGAGTTCTTGTAAAGGATATCGTAATTGTTCAACAAAGCAGGATGCCCTTTTGAAAGTCAGTGGATAGGGTAAGTACTCATCTGTCAGTTATTTCTTGTCCTCAGAAAATTTCAAAATTAGTATTTGTTGTCCTCAGAAAATTTCAAAATCAGTTTCCATGAAATAATTCAGCTTGTATGCATGATAAATCATTAACTTAAATAAGTCAGGTTTCCATTCATGAGGAGGTATACAGTCTTTGTTTCTGAGTAAGGTTGGCAATCTTTGTTACTGGATCCATGTTTTAATTTGCTCATTGGCATTCATTTTACCTCATGGATTGGGAGGTATATAACAAAAGATGGATTACAAGTTAACAAAGCTGTCTGTTTGAAATGCTTTTTCTTGTTATTCTAAGTTATTTATCAGAAATCAGAAATCTTCAAATTTCATCATGCTGCCTTTACCAATAAACAGTTATAAGAATATTCCCAATTATACCTCTTAACTATCCGGATTTTTGTCTCATAATTTGTGGTTTTCTGAAACTGGCCACGGTGGTGCAGTGGTTAGCATTGCCACCTCACAGCAAGAGGTTCTCCGGTTTGATTCTCAGCTGGGGTGCCTTCTGTGCGGAGTCTGCATGTCCTCCCTGTGGTCATGTGGGTTTCCTCCAGGTGCTCCAGTTTCCTCCCACATCCCAAAGACATGCTGTAAGTAGATTGGACACACTAAATTGGCCCTAGGCATAAGTGTGTGCATGTGTGTGCCTTCTGTGGAAGGTTGGGTGCTGGGCTGGCACCTTGACACCATAAAACTCCACTGCCAATCATGAGCAGATGGTGATCTGCTGTGGCAACCCCTAACCAAGAAAATGCAAGAAGAAGAAGAAGTTGTGGCTTTCTGGCAAATCACTAATGATAGAAATCACTAAATAATGACACACGTTTGAGTTTCAGACTTCACATCTTTTAGAAAATGCATGCTAACACAAATCCTGTTATTCTAACAACTAGCAATATTTAAAATCCATCCCTGTTTTGGGGCCATTGCCCTCCCATTACTTTAAGCTTTCTTATGCAAAGAAGTTGAGAGGTATGTTTCCAATATTCATAGCCATTTATAGAAATATTCTGAAACACTGCAGTGCCACTTCAATCATGTCCCCACATTAGCTACCACTATACAGCGAGCATGACAGTGTCACCTCACCCAAATATCCATCTAAGCCCTCACTGTATAGTGAGCACTAAAGTGCCACCTTTCTCACATATCCACATTAGCTGTCAATATGCAATGGACATGACTGTGCCACATCACCCAAATATCCACATTAGGTCCCATTGTGCAGCAAATACTTCAGTGCCAACTTATATACATATCAAAATTAGCTCCCACTATGCAGTGAGTTCTACAGTGCTGTCTCATTCTACATATCTACATTAGCTCCCACTATGCAGCAAGCACTTAAGACCCACCTCACTCACAGATCAACATAAGCTCCCACTATGAAGCAAACACAATAGTGCTCTCTTACTCAGATATATAGATAAGCTCCCACTATGCAGTGTAATGGTTGGCATAACGGTTAAGGTCTTCACCTTCCATGCACAAACTCCGCCCAATGCCTGGTTGGATTTTGCATGTTCTTGCTGTGTCTCTGTGGATTCCTCTTACTGCTGAAAACATGCTGTTTCCATCTCAAACTCACCAATGAATGGAGCTGTGGGCAGTAGCACAGACTCTCCATGGTGCCCTGCAGGGAGAAGAATTGTATAGACTAACTGCTTTGGGCATCTACTGTGGTGTGCAGTATCCTCAAGGTAGGAGAACATGGATCACAGACTGTATGCCATGGTAGGGATAGCCACTCAATATTGTAAAATATAGCGCTAGGTGATTTGGTCATGTATATGCCCGTATTGGCCAGTGTGTGCTTGCTATAAAAGCTCAGCAGCCCTAAGACAGTAAGCTACTGGCAGGCCAGTGTCCAGTTGTCCAGCCTGGTTTACCTAGGATAGCTCTGCTCAGCAAAAGCTGGACATAAAACTAATCAATCACTCTGCCAAACATGGACATAGAATTTCTGCACTTAATATAGGTTCGCTGATAGGACACAGCTTGGAAGTGGATGACATGATGGTACAGAGGAGGATGGACATCGTATGTATCCAAGAGACAAGATAGAAGTGTAATGCAGCAAAGCCACTTGACTTGGAATCCAGAGTAGACTTCTCAGAAGGAGGACAAGTTAGAAAAGGTGTTGGAATTGTGCTAAGAGAAAGGTTTCGGAAGGCAGTAAGAGATGTCATCAGAATTACAGACACATGGCAATCAGACTGCAGTATAATGACAGGGCAGTATTCATAATCTCAGCCTATGCCCCACAGCATAGTTGTGATAGTGAGAAAGAGTGCATTCATACAGCAGTTGCAGGTCTTACTAGATAAAGCAGGGCAACATGAATTGGTGTTGATAATGGGTGACCCAAATGCACATATCAGGACAAACAAAACAGGATACGAGGATTGCCTGAGTCCACATGTGGGGCAACAGTAATCAAGAAGGAGAGGCCATTCTAGACTTCTGTCTGGCAAATGGCTTGATAGTAGCCAACACATGGTTCAGAAAAAGAGACAGTCACAAGATCACATGTATGAATGACCAGCATGCAACTCAGGTAGACTTCCTCCTAGTAAGGAAAGGGCACTGGGGAAGAATCAGTGATTGCAAAGTAATTCCCAGTGAAACAGTCGCCCCACAGCATAAACTACTGGTTGCTGCAATCAGTTGCAAGCAGTGGTTGGAGAAGGCTCTAATGTCAATAGAGACCAGGCTGAAGACTTGGAAGTTGACTGGAGAGAAAATACAACAGTTCTAGTAGTTATTCAGGGCTCTAGTACCATAAGAAGAGGAGGAAATAGGTGGAGTTGAAGAAGAATGGCAGTGGCTCAAAACAGCATGTGTGAGAACCACAGAACAGATATGTGGCTGAGCCACGTATGGAAATAAGGTACATAAGGAAAGCTGGTGGTGAAATGCAGAAGTCCAGGAAATTATCAAATGAAAGGAGGAGTACAGGAAAAAGTGGGTGATAGAAAAGACTGACCAGGCTAGGAAGAAATACTGGCTGGCTAAGAAAGAAACTAAGAAAGGATTTGCAATAGCAAAGAATAGAACATTGGTGGCACTCTACCAGCTTCTGGAAAGTGAGTCAGTAGGTGCCACAGAGAACCTATATCAGGTTGTAAAGTAAAGACAGAAAGATAAAGAAGATAGACACCTTTGTACTTCTCTCCATTATGTAATCACCAAAGTCACATGCTAGCAACCAGTTCAGGTAAGTAAAAAGTGCAATATTATTTAATAGAGGGAAGTACAACACCAAAGCAGTTCTGAAGAAGTCCTAGAATTGCAGGATGAAAGTGTCCAACCATTTTTTTTATTTTTGTAATTGTTTAATAAATTCATATCAAATGATTCTAAAAGTTTCCCTGGTGATTTAGTGACATTTTTTTAAGTTATTCTACATTTACATTGGATTTTTAAAACCTTTCTGATTGGAAATACAGTGTCCCCAGTGCAGTTTCACACTACGTGAGCCTGATTTGTTTTCTCCTGAGTGTGGAAAGAAAGGCATATCCCAGAAGACTGGAGAAAAAACATACTTGTGCCAGTGTACAAGAACAAAGGGGACATCCACAACTGTAGGCAGGCAGTACAGAGATATCAAACTCTTGTCACATTACATGAAAGTTCTGGAGAGGGTGAGTCTCTAGAGCTACTCCATGTCCAATTAACACTAGGCAAAATACCCTACCACATCATTGTTACTTATAGGTCTCCCACCATGAAGCAAGAAAGGCACACTGACTACCTAGACCTACTGGAATCATTCTCCATAAAGCCCAACACCTTAGACATGGATGATTTCAACTATCCTTTCATCAACCGGGTGACATGTACGACTGAAAACACACTCACCCAGAGGTTCTTGGATTTTGTTAATTCAAATGCTCTGGAACAGATAGTCTGCACCCCCACAAGGGGATCAAATGTAATAGACATAGTACTCACCATGATTGGGAGTCGCTGCACTCCTCCCTGTGTGATGCCTTCCCTGGTAAGGTCAGAACATAAAAGTGTCTCGTTCAAAGGTACTATTGGACCTGACACCCCACAGAAGCAAAAAAAACTGAAAAACTTTTCCAAAGCTAATTTCAGACTACTAAGCAATGGTATAACAAGTTTTATTTTATTTATTTATTTTATTTAGCATTTGTTAACTGGGAAATTCCGGCTTGGAATGAAGCCAATTTTCAATGGAGGCCTGGGGAGAAACACTCCAGACACATGCCTTTATAACATGGGAGGACACCGGAGCACCCGGAGGAAACTGAATGCAGGGAGGACATGCAAACTCCGCACAGAAGACACCCCAGCCAAGAATCGAGTAGCCACACTCCTCATGTGAATCAGTGGGGGCTAATACTCCCCACACTCTCAGACAACAATGACTCCTATGAGGAGGTGTACTCAAATGCACTGTACAAACACTTAAGCAGCTGTATATACTCAGCTGCACCTGACTGGATCTAAACTAGGTCCTTTCAAAAAAAACAAATGACCTTGATGGACCTCAAGTATAAACAGGTTATATAACAGAAGGAGGAAACTGATGTCTAAGAATAAGAGAGAACTGACTTAGCAGAGGAAGAATTCCCTTTTCAGCTTAAATAAGCAAATCAGAAATCTTGTGAAATCCTCTAAAGCTAAGTATGAAACTAAAATGAATACCCAGCGTTGTGCAGAATGGGTAAAGATGGTACCACTCATACTGCACCAACCAACTATCAACCTGCTAGCTCACAGATCTGGTGCAAACTTCACCCCCCACCCCCCATCCCACCAGCCATACCACAAAGCATATCTGATATCAGTCCTCTGCCTAGTATCTCTAGAGATCAGGTCTTACCTGTGGTCTCCAAGGTCAAAAACATGGTGTCAATGGGACCAGATAACATCCCAGGATACTTATTAAGCAATCTAATGCAGGACCTAGCAGACTCACTTAGCGGTTTCTATAACCAAAGCCTGAGAACTGTTTTTGTTCCAGCAGAGTGGAGAACATATATCCAATTGCACATAGGGTGGACATCAACAGACCATGGGAACTATAGACCCATAAGTCTAACTGGTCCAAAGTCCCAGAAACATTGGCAGAATCAGTGCAGGCTATGTGCAAGGAACCAATAACTCAAGATTGAACAGTATTCAGTTTCACAGAGTGGTTCTCAGTGGGAGTTGATGTACATCAGGGATCAAGCTCTGAGCCCACTGCTGTTCATACTGGTGATGGACTACCTTAGCAAATAGGCCAGAGGGGACAGATCAACAAAGTTGCTGTAAGCAGATGATGTGTCATTACAGGCAGACTCTGAGCAAGAACTTCAGCAAAGAATAGGGGAATGGAATGCAAAACTGAAGACACACAAGATGAACCCGAGTACAGATAAGACAGTTGTAATGGCAGAAAATTGGAGAAATCAGAAGAAGCTGAGAAGTGAGATGGAAGGGAAGACAGTGGAACAAGTAAACAGCTTCATGTATCTGGGAAGGGTGGTTGAGGAGAAGGGAAGTCTGAATGAAGAGGTCAAGGCTAGAATCAGAGGGGCTGCAGCCAACTGTTATTGAGTATCAGGTGTACTGTGTAACAGATGAATGCCAAAGAAACTGAAAAGTAAGGTGTACAGAACAGTGGTATGACCAGTACTTCTGTATAGTACAGAAACCTGGGCAGTAAAGGCAGAGAAGATGAGAAAGAAATAAGTAATGGAAATAAAGTGCCAGAGAAGGGTGGTGGATGCACACTGTGGACAGATGAAGAAATGAAGATGTAAGAGCAGAACCAAAGTAGGTCCAATTGCAGAAAAGATCAAAGAGAACAGATTATGGTGGTTTGGACATATGTGCGGAAAAGCAGTAGACAATCTGGTGAAGATTATTTAGGACAGACAGGAAGAAGGAGGAGGAAACAAGGGCATTCAGCAAAGTGTTGTATGGATTGTGCAAGTGAAGATTTGCGTTAGTAAGGCATGAATGTTGAAGACAGCAGGAGTGTAGCACTGAATTGAGAGAGATGGTGGCAGTTAACACAACACCCTGACCCCAAGTAGAAAAATAAGACAAAGGGGGTTGACCATGAAGATGATGATGCAGTGAGCAATACAGTGCCATCTCACTCCTGTACTCACTTTAGCTGCCACTAGGCAGTGAGTAATATAGTGCCACCTCACTCACATATCTACATTAGCTCCCACTATGCAGCGAGCACTACAGTGCCACCTCAGTCACAAAACCACACAACTTCTCACTATACAGCGAGTACTACAGTGCCAATTCACTTAGCTATACACATTAACTTGCACTATGCAGTAAAACACCATAGTGTCACCACATTCATATATACCCATTTGCTCCAACTATGCAGAGAGCAATACAGTGCCATCTCACTCCTGTACTCACTTTAGCTGCCACTAGGCAGTGAGTAATATAGTGCCACCTCACTCATATGTCCACATTGGCTCCAAATATGGAGTGAGCACTACAGACCCATATCACTCACATCTCCACATTAGTTCCAGATATAGAGTGAGCACAGCAGACCCATATCACTCACATCTCCACATTAGTTCCAGATATGGAGTGAGTACTACAGATCCATATCACTCACATCTCCACATTAGTTCCAGATATGGAGTGAGCACAACAGACCCATATCACTCATATCTCCACATTAGTTCCAGATATGGAGTGAGCACTACAGACCATGTCACTCACATCTCCACATTAGTTCCAGATATGGAGTGAGCACTACAGACCATGTCACTCACATCTCCACATTAGTTCCAGATATGGAGTGAGCACTACAGACCATGTCACTCACATCTCCACATTAGTTCCAGATATGGAGTGAACACTACAAACCCATGTCACTCACATCTTCACATTAGTTCTAGATATGGAGTGAGCACTACAGACCATGTCACTCACATCTCCACATTAGTTCCAGATATGGAGCGAGCACTACAGACCCATGTCACTCACATCTCCACATTATTTCCAGATATGGAGTGAACACTATAGACCATGTCACTCATATCTCCACATTAGTTCCAGATATGGAGTGAGCACTACAGACCCATGTCACTCACATCTCCACATTAGCTGCCATTATGTTGGTAGCACTACACCCCTACCTCACTCAGATCCACATTAGCTCCAAATATGGAGTAAAACACTACAGTGCCATCTAACTTACATATCCACATTATCTTCCAGTATGCAGTGAGCACTACCGTGCCACCTCCCACAAATATCCACCTTAGCTCCCACAATGCAATGAGCAGTACAGTACCATCACTCTAACATATACACATTACTTCTCAAAATGCAATGCACACTTCAGAATCACCTAACTCACATATCCACATTAACACTCATTAAGCAGTAAAACACCTCAGTGCCAAGTCAATCATATGTTCACATTTGTTTACAGTATGCACTAAGACAACTATAGTGCCACCTCAAACACATATCCACATTAGCTGTCAGTACACAATAAAACACCTCAGTGGCAAGTCACTCACTCACATATCTACATTAGTAGATCACTATGCACTGAGAGCTACAGTGCCATATCATGCACATATCTAGATTACACCCACTATGTAGTCAACACTATAGTGCCATCTCAGTCACATATGCACATTATTTTTATTATTAATTAATTAACTTACTTACTTATTTACATTTGTTTACTGAGAAAGTCCGACTGGACCAGAAGCCCCTTTTCAATGGAAAGCTCCTGTATGCACATTAATTGTTACAGTAATAGTAGCAATTAACATAAGGTAAAAAGGATAGTATTTCCAGGGCAGCAAATATTATATACACAATGATATGACCATTTGGTTAAAGTAATTACTGCAATTAACAAACTAAAAAGCAAATATGTCCAGTATAGCAGTTAATATATTGTATCAAAAAGCAGATAAAGGTCATATAGGTGGTAAGCGGAGATAGGCTTACATTACTGAGGCAGTAAGCATAGTTAGCATATACAGTGTTGGATGACTTCTGAATGAATACACAATCGCATTTTTAGTATCTAAGGCAGTATGTATCAAAAGCCAATAAAGGTCATATTGGTAGTATTGTAGGTGGATATAGGCTTAAAGCAGTGTAAGATAAAAGACTTAATGGAGGATGAGAGCCACCATAATATGATCAGCCTGATGTTTTGCAGGAGCAGAGTCAGTTTGCTGGTTGGGTGCTCCCTGAGGAGCAGTTTAAATCTGGGTAAGTTAGTGGCATTTAGTATACGTTCTTCTTCTTCTGACTTTTTCCCGGTTAGGGGTCGCCACAGCAGATCACCTTGTCCGCACATTGAATGGCAGTGGAGTTTTACGGTGTTGAGTTGCCAGCCCGGCACCCAACCTTCCACAGAAGGCACACTCACACGCACACCTAGGGCCAATTTAGAGTGTCCAATCCACCTGCAGCATGTCTTTGGGATGTGGGAGGAAACCGGAGCACCCAGAGGAAACCCATGCGACCACAGGGAGGACATGCAGACTCCGCACAGAAGGCACCCCAGCCGAGGATCGAACCAGAGAACCTCTTGCTGTGAGGCAGCAATGCTAACCACTGCACCACCGTGGCCGCCCTGGCATTTAGTATACGTTGAGAGATGGAATTCCAGGACTTGGCTATTTTGTTGGAAAGCAGAGAATCCCCAAAGCTATTATTGGACTAGGTGACTTTTAGTAGGAGTTTGTCTGAAGAGTTTAGGGTTCTGTGGTTTGACTAAAGCTGTACTAGGTTTGTGAGTGCAGGACAGTTATCTGGTTTGTGGATAATGGAGTGGGCAATAGTTAGTTTTTTAAATAATAGTAGATTGGTTAGCTCCAGCCATTTAAGTTGTTGAAGAATAATGCAGTTGTGTAATCTGTAAGGATGGTTTGTTGCAAGTCTGGCAATTTTATTATCACAGATTTCTAGTTTGGTTTTTCAGCTTTTTTTAGATTAGTAAGAATGGGAGAGGTGTATGTTAGGTATGGTTGATTTTGTGAAGTGAGCCAAGTTTAAAGTGGACCTTTTTAGTGGTTAGAGTTAAGTGATTGTCAAAGCATAGTCTGTAGTCGATTGTGACCCCAAGAAGTTTGGTGTGGTCTATGGTTCAATTTTGTTATTGTTGGAAGAATAGATGATAAGGGGGGGGGGTGATGAGGAGATTTGTTATTTGCAAAGAGCATTAGTTTTATTTGGGTTAACTATAAGTTGATGGTCAGAGGGGTAGTTTTCAATGTCTAGGAAGGATTTTTGGGTTAGTTCAAGGAGTTCTGCAAGGGAGGGAGCAGAACAAATGAGGGAGAAGTTGCCTGTGTATTGGATGATTATGAAGAGGTGAGTACCGGTGCAGAGTTTGGATGATTGTGGAGAGGTGGGTAGTGGTGCAGAGTTTGTTTGTGAAGATGATGAATAGCAATGGACCAGGAATTGAGCCTTGTGGGTCACTAACTGTACTGGATAGAAGAGAAGAGAGTTAATTTTGCCATTTAAATGCTTGTTGGTGGTCAGATAAGTAGCTATGAAATCAGGAGAGTGGTGGTTGGGTAAGGTGTATGGAGGCTAGTTTGTTCAGTAGTTTTTGGTGGGATACTGTGTCAAATGCCTTAGACATATCAAAGAAAATAGATGAGATGAACTGGCCATTGTTTCTGAGCTGGCTAATTGTGTTTGCAAAATTAGAAGGGTAGTAGTGGTACAGTGTTAGGTCTAAAACCATGTTAGGAGATGGTTGCATGGTTATTGTTTAATAGATATTTGAGTTGTTGCAAGTGTATACATTTTTCAAGGATTTTAGCTTGGGGAGGGAGTAGAACAATCAGCCAGTAGCTGGTGAATTCTGTTGAAGAGCCACCTTTGTGCAGAGAGATGACATAAGAAATTTTCCAGTGCTTGGGGATATGGTTCTCAGAGATGGAACAGTTAATTAGGTGAGAGACTGGGTAAGAGATGGGATCTGCTGCCAGTCTGAGAAATTCATTTGGTAGTAGATCAGCCACACCTCTCAACATTTTAGAGCAAGAAATGTGGACAAAGTCATAAATAAAAGTGGGACAAAGGTACAAATATAGGGACAATTTTATCTATTTATTTATTTATTTCAGTTTGATGACCGGGGAAGTCCACCAGGCCAAGAAGAGCCCATTTTCAGTGGAGGTCTGGAGAGAAAAGCTCCAGTAACAAATTACAAACATACAAGTTATAGATATATACAAAGCAGTGTGATCAATTACAGCATGCTGAGAATACAGTGAAATAGATAAGAGGCATAATAATTATAATACACACACGTAGAGACATACAGGCAATAGAACAGTGGTTGATAATTTTTGTAAGTGCATAGTTAGAATACAAATTTTGATGTGATAAATTCACAGTATTAGATATAAGAAGATCTAACAAGGTTAAACATGGTTCAACAGGAGACCGCTCTGTGTAGGTAATAGAATGTGGTAATAGGCAGAGTGGTGGTGTGATAATTGGGTGGGGTGGGGGTGGGGAGTAAAATAGTTAGGAGGGGGAGATTTATGTGGGAGAGTTGCATGGGCATGCCCATTTAGAAGCAAGATGTGAGAATGGGAGGGATTTGAAGTTGGTGTGTTTAGGAGTACTATATCTTATTTATAAATATTGCTCTTACAAACTTAGAAAGTTGATAGATTAACAGGTTTTGTATTAGCATGAGTTTTCTGAAGGGTATAACATCTGAAATTCAAATGTCTGTCATTATTTTCTAACTTCAGTCTTTAATGACTTGCCACTAATTTGCCAGAAAACCACAATTTAATGAAAAACAGACCAAAAATATGAGGTAAAAATCTGGATTCTGTGAAATCTGTATAATTACAGTGTACAGGTATGAGATCAGCAGCAAGGACTGTCGGTTTTATTTTGTTTAGTAGTTTTTAATTGTACTAGTTTGTGTAGGTTCATAGGTTGGTACTAGGCTATCGGCCCTAGGGCCTATGCAAGCCTAGCCATAACAATTCCCTGGATATTTCTTCCCACAGTATTTACTTCTCTGGACCCCTGTCAGTCAGGGTGACTGACATGCTCCCCAGGGTGAATTTCCTATCTCCCATTCAGTCATCAAGGTTCCTTTTGAAGAGGGCCAAAGAGGCGCTCTGCTTGACATGTATGGGCAGTCTATTGCAGAGTATGGGGAGTCTCTGGGAGAGGAATCTATCCCTCCAGCATGTTTTGTTCATTTTGATGACAAGATTTAGATCCCTGGAGCATGTGGCTCTGAGGGATAAGGATTTCTTTAAGTGGAGCATGTCCAGCAGCTCAGGGTTTGACATGGCCTTGTATGTTAAGCAGAGATCACCTCTGAGTAGATGATATGCCACAGAGTATAGCTGGAGTTTTTTTAGATGGTCAGCATATGGCATCTTCTTTAGGCCTGTGATTCTATTAGTGAGGTATTTCTGTGACCTTTCCAGCTGTTGCAGATGTCTTGTGAGGTACATACCAAATGGGGCATTATACTCTATAATGGGTCTAATGAGGGATGAGTACAGTGGGACAATGACCTCCTTTTTTCTGGATGAAACGCCCTTAGTGATGAGGTGTGCCACATAGAAGGATTTCCTGATTGCTGTGGTGATGTGGTTATTAAAAGTGAGACCACTGTCCACCTGTGTCCCTAAGTCTCTCATCACACTTTCGATGTTTAGTGTCCTGCCGCCTATGTGGTAATTCATGGGTACATGTTTTTTTCCAAAGGGGATAACTATACATTTCTTGACATTAAGCTTGAGCCCATGGCTCTGGCATCAGGCATCTGTTTCTGTAAGGCCCTTTTGTAGAATATCCACATCATTTGAGGATTCAATAATGGCTCCCAGTTTGCAGTCATCTGTGAACTTTGTTGGCCAGAGTCCCTTAGTGTTGGCCTGTACTTCAGAGAAGTAGATGCCAAACAAGAGTGGTCTCAGGACTGAACCCTGAGGTACTCCACTTATCTAGAGCTGGATTTTGAGTCGGCTACTTGTACAGTCTGGGTTCTGTCAGTAAGCCAATTGGCAACCCATCGAGTGACGTAGGGATTTATGCCCAGCTTTGTAAGTTTATCTATGAATCCAGAGTGGGGTATGGTGTCGAAGGCCTTGGCGAGGTCCAGATAGGCTGTGTGGACTACCTTACCCTCCTCCACAGCTCTGGAGACTGATTAGAAGAAGTCAATCAGATTCAGGAGACAAGATTGGCCCTTCACAAACCTAAACTGGGTGGGGTCCAGTGTTTGAAGATTGCCAATGTCTTTGTTTATAAGTTCCATGATAATACATTCCATGCCTTGCAGATCAAGCTTGTCAGACTGATGGGATGGTAGTTCCTGGGATCCAAGGTGGATCCCCCCTTGTGGAGTGGGATAACTGTAGCTGTGTGCCACTCAGTGGGCATGAAGCCTGAGGTGAGGCTATGATTAAACATGACACTTAGGTGAGGTGCCAGTTCATTTTGTAGTTCATGTAGTACACAGCCTGGGATGTCATCTGGTCCCATGGATGCTGTATTCTTAGGTTTGGAGAGTGCAGTTTCTACCTGTGTGGCCGTGATTACCAGGATTTGGCAATCTTTTGGTATTGAGATGGGCCCTTTAGGGGGTGAGAGGGGGGTGAAGTTGGCACTAAATCGATCTGCCAGGATACTGGATAGCTCTGAACACAGAAAATAAAGTCCTGAGACAAGCAAAGCCTGGGATACAGACTGGCTAGGAAAGGTGGGAAACGAGCAAACAAGATAGTATTTTTTTTGTTGAAACAGGCTAAACAATGCAATAATACAGTAAATAAACACAGAAAAGGCTAACACACTTGAATATGTAGTCTTGAACAGTAAATACAATTAAAACTCTACAAAATTAGCAATTTAAAACTTTTTAAATGAAGCAAGGCAAGTGCACAACTGAAAACCGATTTAAGAGGCAGTAATACAGCAGAATAAGTAGCTAGGCTACATATACAGAGAAGTCTATATATACAGAAAAGCAATAAAGGTCCATAAAGGAATTTTACCAGTTCCCTTCAGACCTATTGTGTCCGGTGAGAACTGGATAACAGCGCATATTTCCAAGTTTATAGAAGACACTTTAAGACCGGTGGTAAATCAATTTCCTACCATTTTAAAAGACACCTATGATCTCCTCGATAACATAAAAGTAGTTCAGTTAGATCATAAGCAACAAAATATATTTATTACGCTAGATGTGAAAAACTTATTCACATCTATACCGAATGAAACAGGTATGGAATATATAAGACAACTCTTGGTCAAAGAAACCACTTTTACCAACGATAGGATTATTTTGCTATGTCAACTTTTGGACCTTGTATTATCCAATAATGCATTCATGTTTGGCGATCAGTATTATTTACAGAAGTGGGGGGTAGCCATGGGCACCCCCTGCGCCAATACTTACGCCAATTTGGTAGTGTTATGGTGGGAGAAGTTATTTTTATTCAATAATGAGAAATTTAAATATGTAAAATTCTACAGGCGGTTCGTAGATGACATTTTAATTGTGTGGGAAGGTACCTTGGAACTTTTTGAGTCCTTCTTGAGTTATCTGGAAATGACCACCACGTTTCTAAAGTTTACCAAAGAGACCTCCCTTACACATATTAATTTTCTTGATGTAACACTCAGTTTCACATCAGTAGGCAACATCATTTCTACACTGTATAGGAAATCTACTTGGAAGAATTCGATATTAACATTTGATAGCATGCACCCCAGGCATGTCTTTCAAGGCATAGTGAAGAGCCAGTTTATACGGATATCTAAACTGTGCAGCAGAGCTGAAGATTTAAATAAGGAAGCATGTTCCTTAGAAAAGTTATTTATCAATAGGGGATATGACCCGCTGATGGTTCGTAAAATCAAACAGGAGACAATAGGGGGGAGGGTACCTATAGAGCCAATTGGTTTGGAAACAGGATATATAAAAACTTATTATAAAGAACATAGAAATGAACGTTCAGCTAGAAGCTTTGTTAGATATGTCATCACGTATACCAGTGACATTAGAAATGTACAACAAGTTATCTATCACAATTGGCATATATTGATCACTGATACTAAAACCAGGGATATTGTTGGTAGGTATCCAACTTTTCTCTACAAGAACAGTAAAAATCTCAAAAGAATTCTATGTGGTGATCATCACCCTACATTGAATAAGGAAGTTAATTCAATTAGTAATTCTTACTCCAAACAACAAGGTACGTTCCCTTGTTATGGTTGTAATAGGTGCAAGTATATAACTAAAGAACAATTCTTTATTCATCCCCACATGAATTATACTTTCAAACCACGCTTTTATGCCAATTGTAATACTCGCAATGTGATATATCTTGCCACCTGTAATCAATGCCAGGCATTTTATGTAGGGTTAACCAAAAGGAGACTCCAAGAACGTATATATAATCATTTATATGATATACGTAAGGCCCTAGAAACGAATGCCCTGGCTAAACATATTTTAGAGTTTCCAACGCACTCATTTTGTTTTAGAGTTCTACAGGTAGTGATCCACAATGGTAGGGATGTTGACCCAGAGAATGACTTGGCTCTCACGGAACTGAAATGGATCCTAAAATTAGGAGCGCATATACCCCCAGGCTTAAATCATTCTTTTTCTATCAAGCCAGTATTACTATCACGATAATCATACATTTGTCATATACATACATATATATATTTTTTTGATTATTTTTCACTGTTTTAACTTTACCTCAGTACTTATTAATGGATTGTGTTATATTCCTAACCGTGATCAGTCAAGCATGTGCTTGACTGGCCGGCATTTGGGTCATAATATCATGGCATATCCATATAAAATGTTTTACATATTCTTATTTTCGAAATGGGCATTGTATGCGTGGAGGTTGCGTATATGTATGCTTATACTACATCCTAGTTATGACACATATATATGCATCCACGCACATTCTTTATGCATATGTCACCCATTTATAAATGATGATGGTAAAGGGGTTTTTAAGAAAGAAATTTCGCGATGCATTCCAGCATTATTTATCACCTGATTATTAATCTTGTCATTAGGTTATGCATCACGCAGCTAGCATTTATTATATAGATGTGTTCCATGTCCGGTTCTTTGCCAACAGACATGCTGTTTTATTTTAGTCATTTTTAGCAATACACAAAATAGGCCAACATGCACCCAATGTTTTTATATACTAAGGGAATGTTTTATTATGTGTATGTTTCCACGATATTAGTATTCTGTGTTTAACGGGGTTTACATGTTTTGTTCATAAATGTACGGGTTGATTATGTTTTGTAATAGATGTTTATGATGGGGTCAGCATTATATCTACTGACAACTTTAGTCAATATTGACTCTATGAAGTGCAAGACTTAATATATATTGTTCTTTTGCTAATGTGCATTATTCATGTTTGACATCTTAGCATGATAAACACTACTAAATGACCCTAAGGTTATATATCAAACTATAAAAGACGGGTCGGTTAGACACAATGTCTCATGGGGTTCCCACCCGGTATTTGATATACATTTTTAGTTGGCGTATAACCACATTTTAGGATTACAAGCATTCATAGCTTCTAAATACAGAGAAGTCAACAAACATTGAGTTAATAAGCGCAATTGTTTAGCGCTAATTTTAAATGCAGATTCAGCTGTTTAATTCATTTAGTAAGTTTTTCCCGCATTTTAGCGGATATATATAGATGCAACAGATGTAATAAATTGAAATCTGATGAAGCGTGGGTTTGCCACGCGAAAGCGCTTATTCCGTGTTTTAATAAAGGATCTTTTTGGATATTCGTGAGCCTCGAGAATTTCTTGATTGGATACCAGTGATCTACTCTATACTCAGCTACCTTTTCTCCTTGTGTTTGGTGCCTCACTGCATTATTTATATTTATATATACAGAAAAGCAGCTAAAACACACCGACACTTCAGATGCAGTGCAACCTAGAGCACTTGAGTTGTAGCAATATTAAGGCAATTACAGTTATAATAAATGCTCTAAAATATACTCTATATTTCCAAAATGTTTGAGACGCACAGTCAGAACACAAGGAGATTCAGGGAATTTTTTTTTTGAAAGGGAAAAAGGAGAAACAGAAAGCCTTCTCAGATTTTCTCTCTGTATTAGGTAGAATGAGCTAATGACACTTGACTGGGAGGAGTGTCCCAGATCAGATTTACAGTAGGGGAGGGCAACTGCAAAGCCACCAAGTATAACAACAAGACACCAACAGGGAGGGTGGGGACCAATACTAAAGCTATTAGCCTACATATAGTAAACACTACAGAAAGCCACAAAATGAAAGTTTTTAAAGAGATAAAGGAGCACAGAGACTCTACAGAATGCTTTTAACTGCAAACAAATCAGTTACCCGTGCAGATACTAAAGCTATTAGCCTACAGACAGTAAACACTACAGAAAGCCACAAAATGGAAGTTTTTAAAACAGATAAAGGAGCAAAGAGACTCTACAGAATGCTTTTAACTGCAAACAAATCAGTTACCCATGCAGATTAGTTAATAGCAATAAAATACACTAAAAACTATGCAGCAGGCAATAAAAAGTGTTTCATATATATATATATATATATATATATATATATATATATATATATATATATATATATATATGGGTCTACTTTGAAAGACCGACACGCCAGTTCGCCGACACACAAATCACCGAGACCAGATAACCGACAACACACATAACCGACAATGCAAAACACCGAACACCATTACACCGACACACCGAACATAAACAACACAATGCACTACATAGCATAGCCACTAGCCCTAACCCAAACCCTAACCCTAAGGTCCGACACTATTGCACACTTCACCTACCTGCACCCTAACCCTAACTCACTTAACCCACCCCTAACCCCAAGGTCCGACACTATCGCACACTTCACCTACCTGCACCCTAACCCTAACTCACTTAACCCACCCCTAACCCCAAGGTCTGACACTATCGCACACTTCACCTACCTGCACCCTAACCCTAACTCACTTAACCCACCCAAAAACATAAAGCCCGTCACTATCGCACACACACCCTACCCGCACTCTAAACCTAACTCACTTAACCCGTCCCTAAACTACAGACCCTCACTATCACACACTTACCTTACCCGAACCGAGTCGCGATCACACATTACCCTTGTCGGTCTTTCCGCTGCCGGCAAATCACCCTTTCGATAAACCTACCTATCGGTCGTTTGGTCTTCATTTTCCGCGTGTCGGGGAATCGTCGTTTCGGTCTTTTAAAGTAGACCCATATATATATATATATATATATATATATATATATATATATATATATATATATATAAATTGCTAGAAACAATAATCAGTATAAATAATCCAAAAAAACAGGATACTTATATATCTCAGCTCAGAGTTGTAGTCAACGCTTCTCCTCCACTCTGTTCAGTGTGTATAGACAGAAATCCTCTCAAAGTTTGGGCTTAAATACCAGAAGATACAACCTTAGACAACTTTTATTTTTTTAAAGCACAAAAGAACCAGCCCCCACTAGCCAGCAGCCAATTAACACAATCTAGCCAGTGTAAAGAAAGGCTTCTGCTAATTCAAGATGGCCTGTACATGTGCTTTGAACAATCATTGTAGAAACAAACAGGCCTCTGTTATAGGTGTGATCTCAAAAGAATTGAGGTTTGTTATTGATCCTTTGAGAATGGATAGGGGAGAACTGTCTTTGTTTTTTTTTAATAGAGATAGGATGGAGTTGTTGAAGTGCAAGATAAATTGGGAAGCTTTGCTTTCTGTGGTATTTGTGGCTGTGGGTGCTGGAGTTGTGGAGTTTCCAGGTTTTAGTAGATAATTAATGGCTCCCCAACAATTTTGGGGATTGTTTTGGCATTTTGTTGGAGTGTGATATAGTATAACTTTTTGTCATTTTTGATCTGTTTTTCAGCTAGGTTTCTTAATTATTGATAGGCAAGAAGGGAAGATTGGTTTTGGTCTCTAGACACTGGGACCAGGCTTTGTCTGTTTGAGTAAGTTCTTGGTATCCTTTGTTAGCCATGGTGTGTATTTAGATTTTCCATGGATCTTACTAAGGGATGCTAAACTATTTAAGATGTCAGGGAATTTATTACTGAAGTATTAAACAGTGGAATCTAAGTGGAGATGTACAGTATGAGTGGGATCCAGTCACATTTTTGTAGGAGTAACTTCAAGATTTCAGAGGAAGTTTTTTTTGTTGCGGACTTACTTATATGTGATGTTTTTTTGGAAGGCATACCCAGTGTCTAAGCAGAAAGGTGGGTAGATGATCACTAAGGCTGCCTGGGAAGCAGCCAGACTGGTGGCAGAGGGAGGGCTTATTTGTTAGAGTCTAGTCCAGGACTGATTGTTTGTTGCTGTGTTTGTCTATTCTGGTTGGAAATGTATTATTTGGTGAAGCCATGGATGTTAATAAAGTTAGAATGGGTGTCTGATGAACAGGTGTTCCAGTCTATGTTGATGTCCCCTATGACTATCATTTCAGACCAGCAACGAAGGTTTTCAATTATGGATGGGTTGTTACATGAGGGGATGTAAATTGCTATAATTATAATGGATTTGCTAAAGTTAAGTTGAAGGCGGGTGAGTAATATTTCAGAGGTGTTGAGGTCTGGGGGGTTATATGGCTATGTTGTTGCCATGTTTGTGTGTGCTGTCAAATCTGTGGATATTGTAGTCTTGGATTAAGATTTCACTATCATTTATGTGTGGTTTTAGCCATGTTTTTGTTAATACTATGATTTCTGGGGAGTAAGGGGAGAAGGAAGCATGAAATTCATGAATCTTGTTAGAGATACTCCTCAGATTCATGTTTAGGAGCAGGTCAGAGGTGTGATGTGGTATTTATTGATGTTATGAGTGACAGTATTGTCTGGTGGATGATTAGTTTGTTGTTGGAAATAAGGCTGGGTTTGGATGTATGTCCCCACTTAGGTGAAGCTGAATAAATTTGAACAGAAATAAGTGAGTGACTTTGCATATTTGTCTGTTGTGTTTAAGGAATACGTGTGATGCGGCATATAGGTAAGTGTATTTATGTGTAAAGAGTTTTGAGTTGGAACAATTATAGATGTGTGGTGATATTACAGTGTTTGAAAAAGTGTGTTTGAGTGTGGTGCTGTCTGAGTTAGTGGGAGAATATATTTTAATGAAGATAAGGTAGGCTGTGATGGGTAAACTTAGGAGTATTGTGTAAAAGATTAACATTGTCATAGGAGTTGGAGTTGAGATATGACGTGTCTGAGTTAGAGGGATGGAATGAGATAATTAAGGTGAAGAGCCTGCTGGGAGGAGTCACTTTTGCTATATGGTAATTAGGGGGTGTAAGTAAGGTGATAGGATGATTACTATAGGGAGTGAGCAC
This sequence comes from Protopterus annectens, assembly GCF_019279795.1. Taxonomy (NCBI): domain Eukaryota; kingdom Metazoa; phylum Chordata; order Ceratodontiformes; family Protopteridae; genus Protopterus; species Protopterus annectens. The sequence continues at coordinate 132,953,742 of NC_056735.1, forward strand.
TATGCAGTGAGCACTGCTGTGCCACCTCAGAAACATATCCAAACTAGCCTCCATTATGCAATGAGCACTACCATGGCAGCTCACTAACATACCCACATCAGCTTTAACTATGCAGTTAGTACTACTGTGCCAGCTCACTAACATATCCACATTATCTAGCACTATAAGCACTACTATGGCAGCTCACTTACATTTTCACATCAGCTTCCACTGTGCGGTGATCACTACTATGGCAGCTCACTAACATATCCACATCAGCTTTAACTATACAGTTAGCACTACTGTGCCAGCTCACTAACATATGCACATTATCTACCACTATGCATTAAGCACTACTGTGATAGCTCAGTAACAGATTAACATCAGCTTCTACTGTGCAGTGATGTCTATGTGCCAGCTCACTAATGTATCCACATTAGCTTTCACTTTGCAGTGAGCACTGCTGTAGTAGCTCACTAACATATCCATATCAGCTTAAACTATGTAGTGAGCCCTACTGTAACAGCTCACTAACATATCCATATTAACTTTCACTATGCAGTGAGCACTACTGTGGCAGTTCGCTAACATAGCCACATTAGCTCAAACTATGCAATAAAATTTTACAGTGCCATTTCACTCACATACCGACATGTTATTTGGATGAATGGATGTAAAACTACAATTTCATTCTTAGAGTAACACACTTGTCCCTTGTGGAAAGGGCTAATGTAAATGTGCTGCCTGCTCTGCATGGCTAGGTTTCTAAAGATCATCCAGGATCAATAGCCTAGTAAGAAACTATGAAACATTATCTCTAGCTATGCAGTAAAACACTGGAGTGCCACCTCATTCATATAAACTCATTAGATCGCATTATGTAGCAAGCACTACAATGCCACCTCACAAACATATCCAAATTAGCTTCCGCTATGCAGTGAGCACTACTGTGGCAGTCCACTAACATTTCCACATCAGCTTCTACTATGCAGTGAGGACTACTGTTCCATCTCACTAACACATCAACTTCCACTATGCAGTGAGCACTACTCTGTCAGCTCACTAACATTTCCACATTAGCTTCCACTATGCAAAGAGGACCACTGTTCCATCTCACTAACACATCAACTTCCACTATGCAGTGAGCACTACTGTGGCAGCTCACTAACATAACCACATTAACATTCACTATGCAGTAAAACTCTACAGTGCTACTTCACTCACATACCGACATGTTATCTGCATGAATGGAGGGAAAGCTACAAATTCATCCTTGAAGTAACACCATTGTCCCTTGTGGAAAGACATAATGTAAATGTTCTGCCTGCTCTTGGTTTTTCATACTTAAATTACAAGGGCTAATAAAATGCAAGGAAATGTATGGCTAGGCTTCTAAATGTCATCCAGGGTCAATAGCCTAGTAAGAAACTGTGAAACATTACCTCTAACTGTGCAGTAAAACATTAGAGTGCTACTTCATTCATACATCCACATTAGCTCTCACTATGAAAGGAACACTACATTCCTGTCTCACCCTCATAACCTCATTAGTTTTCACTGTGCAGTAAATTACTAGTGCACCAGTTCAATAATGTATCCACATTAGCTTTCACTATACTGTAAGGCACTGCAGTGCAGTCCCATTTGCATATCCACATTAACTCTCACTAGACGGCAAGCACTGCATTAACATGTAATACACATATTCATGTACGTTTCCACAATGCTGCAAATACTACAGTGCTACCTTACTTGCATATCTACATTAACTCTCACTATGCAGCAGCTCGTTTATTTAATAGTACTACTAAACTCTCTTTTTATTTATCTTTTTTTAATGTTACTATAATAAAAAGAGAGTAGTGCTTCGACTTCATATATCAGCCATTTACTTAGCTTTTCCAGTGTTTCTAGTTTCTAAAAATGGCATTTTGACCCTATAACACATTTTCCATCTGATTTCTAATATTTGCATCCTTTAATTTAAAGGGTTTAGACATGCATGCATGCAGTTATAAATCTATTGCTCAGTCTGTCTGTGTACTTTGATGCATGCCTAACAAAATATACTTCTGTAGCCCAATGCGCACCTGCACCTCAGCCACTGTAACCTTGTGAGAAAAGCTCAGGCTGAAGTCATTACATGATAGCTATTATAAGAATGTATGTTTTCTTTTCCATATATCCACAGAATTCAATCATCTACAGAGTAAAGAACACATAACTACCATGTTGTGTCATTTGGTATCATTGATGTATGTAACGTCTAAATAAGGAAAACATCAACATATAATTTGGTAATCACAGACCCTATAATATTTATTCTTTATTCATTAGGAAAAATTCATTAACACTACTAAAAATCTTTGCATTAACTGTCATTTATTTTCAAGTATTGAGACAAGACCTCTACCTTTGGGATCATGGGATAAAATTATTGACAGCATTTTTAAACAGAACAATGCATTTTCCTAGTAGAGTCACTCAATTTTCAATGATCTTGTATAGTTTCTATAACATTCAATAATATTTGCAACTAGGGCTTTAGTTCTTGTTCTGTTGCTAAATTAAGACAATCCCCAGGCTCTCTTCCACTTCTGACACATTTGTTTTTTTTAGGAAAGCTCTTCCAGAGTGTGAAGAAAGTGACACCTCACAGGGCTGAAAACAGAATTAATATGACCAAAAAAGCACAAAACCATTCCCCTTTTCCTTTCAATAGCTTCATTCAAGTGAATTGTTTAGTTCACACATACAAAATCTGCCAACTGTTTTGCACAGTGAGATTTATTACTACTTTTTATACATTTCCAAATTCATGTTAATACTTAATCTTTTATCTGCAAGTTTTCTTTTTTCTCAAATTTTTATTTAAAATTTTAACAATAAAACATTAATATATGATAATAGAAATAATATATAAAACAAATGTACATATCTATAAGAACAATGATAAACAACAAGTAAAATAACTATTTACAATGGTGTCTACTATAAAACTGACTACATCTTTGTCATACTACCAGTAGCTTATCATTAGCTTTCTTAAAATGAAGCTCATGAGATCCTAGAGCAATATAAATCCGCTACTTTAGTTATTGGAGCCCTATCCTATAGTGCTAAAGATACCTACAGAGTTTTTATTTTACACATAGACACACACACATATGTTTGTATGGGTGGCCGCAGTGGTTCAGCGGTTAGTGTTGTTACCTCACAGCAAGAGGTTCTCCTGTTCGATCCTTGGCTGGGGTGTCTTCTGTGCGGAGTCTGTATGTCCTCCCTGTGGTCACGTGGGATTCCTCTTGGTGCTCCGGTTTCCTCCCACATCCCAAAGATATGCTATAGGTGGCATGGACACTCTAAATTGGCCCTAGGTGTGAGTGCATGCATGTGTGTGCCTTCTGTGGAAGGTTGGGCGCCGGGCTGGCAACTCGATACTGTAAAAACTCCACTGCCAATCATGAGCAGACAGGTGATCTGCTGTGGCAACCCCTAACAGGGAAAGCCGAAAGAAGAAGATAAATAGATGTTTGTATATGGATTCCATCCTATTGGTCAAGTGTGTGGTTGGTGGACAGCTGTTTAGTTGACAATTTATGATCGATTAAACAGCTGGTCAACAAGAAAATGAGAGAGAACAGTTCCAAAACTTGGGGAATATGACATTACCTCCATGTTTGTGCAGTCTCAGTGTTAGTATATATAATTAGCAATGGGTATGAGGGATGCAGGGGGGCTTGTCTCCTCTTGCAAAAAAGGTTTTGATTTTTTTTTTGCATGCACCAGTGCTGTTTCTCAGCACACGAGTAGTTGGTTGTTGACATATATGGTTTCAACAGTCAATATAAATATGTATTTCAGCCTGTCAATAAGATAAGAAACATGTATTATGAAGTGAATGTATATAGGAGGGATGAGTCACGCTAGGCTATGGGCTAGCTATTTGATGTGTTATCCTAGAAAAGGAAAGGCTTCACCAATGCCAAGGCTGTACTAGAGGTGTTAGCCCTGCAGGTAAATGGTCATGTTCATCATTTTAACACTCCTGCAACCATCCTATTATTGCATCATGCCGTCAGAACACTTCCTTAATAATCATTTTTTCTCAGTAGTCTGGCTTTAGCTCAGAATACTCTGACAATCCCTGACAAATTTTATTCTGAGGTGTTAATAATCTCTGGGAAATTTGCAACATTCATGGATTATAACCTAGTAGGAAGGCAGAGGAAGTACAAAAGTTAAGAGTACCTTCCTGAAGACCTCTTCTCTCTCCTACAGAATCCTGATTCTCAGTTTGCCACATTCTTATATGCTGCCTAGAAAAAGCTTTGCAGACTTGGTTGCAGACATGAATGGAATCACGGTAATTCTTCCAGTCACCACACTGATAGAATTTTATAGACCTCACAAAACATGCTTGCTATAGTATTAAATCAGTAGTCTGCAGAATTTCTGTAAATAACTGCAATTATGACTCACAGGAGTGCTTTCCATAAGCCTGTGGTGGAAACTGTTGCAGACTTGCTATAGTTTGGTCACTTCATCTTTGCCTTTGGTAGTCAGTAGCTCTTCTGCGTGTTATATTTTTTCATTTTGTTTTTCCAAAAACAGTGTTAATTAGAGTCATTTGCAGTGGAACAAAGGTATGACCTCTATCAGAACCACTGAAAATCTGAGTTCTGGAATGGGTTTGGGTTACTGCTAGGACTGCTGGTGTGTGTGTGTGTGGGGGGGGGGGGGGATGAAATGGCTAATGGCTAGTACTCCTATTTTGGGAGGCTCTGGGAAAAGCTTCTGCTGTGCAACTTCTGGTGGGTACCAGAATTTTTGTACCTAAGAAGGTCAGTGAAAAGCAATGACAGACTTCTTGAAATCATTGCACATTAATCCTCCTGTGTTGAGATTCTGATCATGAAAGACATTCAGAGGGTGATGGTTTCTGGCATACAATCAATAGCACTCCATTGGGTACTCACTTTCCCAGGTGTAGGAATTGTTCCATAAGTGTCACACCCCAAGAGGATGGGGGCTCACTGCTAAAGGGTTATGTCTAGGAATGTCCAGCTGGGAGCCACGTAGTCACATGACGTGAGTGTATATGATCTCTGGAAAATAGCTGAATTGTGAATATCAGGTCATGTGGGGAAAGTAATTAGTAAAAAAAAACTTTTATTGAGAAGCGTGACTTGTAACAATATGCAACAAGTACTGACTAGTACAGGTTACATTTTAACAAAAGCAAAGACTTAAACAGAAAAAAGGGCTACATATGTATAATAATTATAGACAAACAGAAATCTTAACATAACATTTGCTAGGCTAGATTAAACAAACTTCAAACTATGATAAAACATGTCACGAGGAAACTTTAGCATGGACATCTTATATGAGTGAGTTACCTGAATCATTATTACAGTAACACTCATTCTTCTAACATAGTGCCATATGGTTAACACAATGGTGGCACCCGTATACATTGTCTTTGATATGGAAACATAAGTTCAGTACATTTACATTCATTAATCAATATAGATACCTAAGAAATCCGACCAAAAGGAAATATTTAAGTTGGTGTTCTGGACATCATTAAAGGAGAAGTAGCCATATTTATTCTCTCATTCAGAACTATTTTGGCACACCTCCTTGTGTTTTAACAAACACTACCATGTTAATATTTTGCAGAAAGCTTTAGTTTTCTTAGTGTATGTGTGCATATTAGCAGCCACCTGAAAGATACGCACCGCTACATTTTGTATTGTTTGTCTAAGGGAGTGTATCTCAGTGTGAACCATACTTCTGGGTGCATGGAAGTAGACAGCAAGGTATCATGGCATTTGTGATTCCCAGACCACTGTGACTTTAAGCAAAATCACAATATTTTCATAAAGCCTAGAGATGTGAAATTTCATACAATGCAATGACTGATTTTGCACAGATGTTTCTTTAATGCCTTTCAGGCTCTGAAACTTCCAATAAAAGAAGATTTAATTTTTATTATTTTTTTACATAAAAAATCATCATCATTATCATCATCATCAACTCCCTTTTTCCCAATTTTTCTCCATGGGTTTGGGGTGCCATGTTAACTGTCACCATCCTGTCTCTCAATTCAGTGCCACACTCCTGCCTTCTTTGCTACTTATGCCTGACTGTCGAAGATCTTCTCTCACACAATCCATCCACCTCTTTGCTGGACATCCTCGCTTCCTCTTACCTTCTTCCTGTCTGTCCCAAATCTTCCTCACCATATTGTCTTCTGCTTTTCTAAATGTGCCCAAACCACCGTAATCTGTTCTCTTTTATCTTTTCTGCAATTGGAGCTACTTTAGCTTCTGCTCTTATGTCCTCATTTCTTCGTCTGTCCCACAGTGTGCATCCTACCCCCTTTCTCAGGCACTTCACTTCTATCACCTCTAGCTTCGTCATCTGCTCTGCCTTTAACGCCCAGGTTTTTGTACCATACAGTAGTACTGGTCGCATCATTACTTTGTACTCCTAAGTTTTCATTTCCTTTGGCATTCTTCTGTCATACACTACCCCTGACACTCTATGCCAGTTGGATGCAGCCAATTAAATAAAAAATGATGACTTGTATTAAAAATCGTTTGCTATTTACAGCATCGTGGAGAGCCAAAAATGAAGTCTGTTAGTGACAATCACATGAAAACTTTATTTCATACTAACCAAATATGATCCAACTGCTGTGTCTGGGAATCATGAACCTATCAAAACAGGCTGTACTACAAATGTTTCAAGGACAATATGTTATGATAAATTTACCTTAATTATAACTACATTCCTGACTGCAGATACCAAGTAGCATTTTTTTCAAGAAATTGAATATGCAACATTCATCAGGACAACAACAGGTGGCACATCAGAAGGGAGGAACAGCAAGGTCATTGTTGTCTAAAAGCCTCCATGGGATACAGTCATTCGTTAAAAACTCTGTCAAATGACATAGCACAGTCAGTTAATCCTGACTCTTAACAATTATGTAATGGATATGGTCCAGGTGCAGGAGGAAAAGAAATAATAATAAGTTTACACAAACACCTTTAGGATACTGTTGTTTCAACTTTAACTCTGTTCCTGCACTATTTAACTTTAGTTGTCCGCATTTCACGGTTAAGGGATGTGACTGACACTTTTTAGGATTATATTGTGAACTCTGGTTTAGTTCACAAAGCAGAGGAACAAGTGAGTATGGAGACCATTATAAATGGATTGAAATGGTATACGTGAAACAACGAATATCATCTTTATGGGTCTACTTCATAACATTGAAATTTCATAACATTGAATGTCATAACACTGAGACCAAAACATCTAAATCCCAAAACACTGAAAACCCAAAACATTGAAAACTCAGAGCACTGAATGTGTGCTTCATAACATTGAAAACTACAGTGCATATGTAAATAACACCCTCTCCACCTATAACAACACTTAACTAACAAACACACTTTTACTACAATTCTAGATCACAACCACCATACACTGATGTTAGGAAGTACTTTTTTTCCACTGTAGTGTGATCTTGGAATTGGTATATTTAATTTACAGGGGTGTGGGGGGCAGAGCCCTCATCATGGAAGGTGCGGGGGGGGGGGTGCCTCCCTGCAGAAACGTATTAGAAAGTGTGTTTGTTAGTTATGTTTTGTTGTAGGTGGAGGGGATCTTATTTTCTTGTGCAATGTAGTTTTCAATGTTATGACACACACTTTCAATGTTCTGAGTTTTCAATGTTTTGGGTTTTCAGTTTTTTGAATTTTCGATGTTATGGTCTCAACGTTTTTAAACGAAATGTCAGTGTTATGAAGTAGATCCCATCTTTATGCACACTACAACCTTTCATTCTCCTCCTCTCACCTATAACACTAATTTTATCTAACCTACATTTTTTCATTCCACCTCTCAATATTTTTTTTCACCTATCTTTCCTTCGTCTTTGTTTATTTTTCTTACCTTTCTCACTTCACCCCTTTTTTTTCCTTCTGTCGGCTTATCCACCTGCATCTCAGCTGTTTTTATTAGTTTATATACTGTAATGAATGCTCCTTTTATTTGTGCAGCTTATATTTGATTCTTCTCATCATTTTTTGCTTTCTAACTTAATATAATTAATTATATTTAATATATATACATACGTAATTAAATATTATAAATTTATATAATTATAGCATTTTCAGTATTATAATGTATCACAAAATGGCATTGCATTGGTTTGTTGTTTTAAACGATATTGTAAAGTATTACATAATACACATTTCTCTCTTTCACACTTTATAATGTTATCTTTCACCATTTTGTACTGTTCTATAAATCTTAATGAACAGAAATATTAATAGTAAACTGTAATTTCATACTGGAGCTGTTTTCCAAGGCTTTCCACTGAAAAAGGGTGTTTTTAGGCCTGGTCAGACTAATCCTGTAAACAAATGCCAATGAATAAATAAATAATAACAAGTTTAACAGAAATGCAATGCATACAATATATCTGATGGACATGCAATGTATATTATTTTAGATCCATATTACAGTGATACTAAGAGCACTAATACCCAGATATAAACAAACAGTACAAAATGTTTGCATGATATAGTGGCCTTTAACACAGAACTGGATACCTATTTTCCCAATGCAGTAGAAAAGAATGCTGTAAAAATCTTCTAGGAATATTTTTTTGTCTCCTGCACACTCAAAAAAATAACATAAATCTTCATTACAGTGGAACTGAGGCTACTGAAGATATTGACTGGACACCTGACCCTGCCTTGCACTACTGATGAGTGTGTAAAATGTATTCACATTGCTCTTATATATATATATATATATATATATATATCTCCCAGGCTAAATGTTGGATAGAGGTACACACCATCTAGTTTGAAAAGTACGGCCGAATAGTAGGTAACATTTGAAGTAGTACCTCCCCTTGCATGTTATATACATTCATTGTGGTAAGGTCAAGTGAGTCTAAGCGCTCTTCATGTAGGCGACAGAATGCTGCTGGGTTGCCATCTTCAGTGCATTGTACAAAATCCTCCCATAGTTGCATTGAAACTGTACCCAGATGAACTACTGATGATGTGAAGTTATGCAGCTCATTAAAGTAAAATTAAAGTAAGAATTGTGACACTTTAGAATCTGCTTCATTCCAAGCAACAACTTTGGATGCAAACAATGCAATGATCTCAAATCTTCAACAAATTTTTTCTCTTAAAAACAAAGAAGTTAGGGAAAACAAAAGCCCTTGGATGAACACAAGCAATAGACAAACTTTCAAACAGGACACTTCCAGTGAGAGATGGAAACAGTCATCCTAAAAACTGACCACCTACATTTCTTAACAAAAGAAATAAGTACAAATTACCTACCAAGAAGTAGTTTATGTATTTGTTGTTGGTTGCAGTATATAATATGCTAAGGGTATTACAACCATCACAGAATCCATGCTGTGAGTTTTTGAGTAACCTGTGCTTCTAAAATCTTAGAAACAAACAGCATTAATATCACCAAACCCTAGACAATTCTCTAAAACTATTAAGGAAGCAGACAATATTGATCGACAAAGGAATACCACAACACATAACAATATCAATACTTACCTTCTACAGTTTGCCTGCATCTCAAACATCAGCTGTCCCAGTGCTAACTCATGTCCCCAGAGATATTCCAGTGGCTGGAACCACACTGTCAGACACATCTCCCTCATCACCAACTCAACTGAATATAATTGTCAGCTTACAGACACATCCATTAACAATGACTACAATACATTTTATTTTTAGGGTACTGCCAAAAACAGTGAAAGACCTGATAAAGAAACATAGAATAAATACAGTCCCAACCCAAAACCTCTGTATTCTTACTTTCTAAAACTGACAACTAAGGAAATAGCCACATGCCTTACCTGCATATTCTACCTTAACCTATGCACAATTGGTCTATTCAAATATATACATGTCTACATATATAACATAGCCCTTCAGATCCACATGACTATTATCTTATCTCCATTCTATGCTCAATTAATAAAATGTTTGAAAATATATTACATAAACAAACTATGGGATATATTAATAAGCACAGGTTGCTCAAAGACCCACAGCATGGATTCCCCAATGGCCACAATACCCTTACCACATTATATATTGCAATCAACAACATATACACAAACATGTTAGCAGGACGGGTCACTGGAGGATTAGTCATCAGTGTTAATTTGCTTCTTATGGCATTGATCACCACTCTTACTAGACAAACTCCAGAAACATTACAGGGTTTCAAACTACCTCTTCAACTGTTCCTTCTCATTTCTAAATTATATCAAATACTTCTCAACAGATACCTTCACTTCAGGTGATCTCCAGTGGTTTGTACTAGGCCTTATACTTTTAATAATCATATTACCTCTCAAGTTTAACCAAAATCATTACTATTTTATACACATACCTCTCAATCTGCAAGCAGAAGAAATATGGACAAAGCCAAAAATAATGGAGGACAAAAGCCCAAAATTAGGGGCAATTTTTAAATATTGATTTTATAAAGTTGGAAAGTTAATTTACTAAAAGGGTTTGCATTAGTATGCATTTTAAGAAGGATATGAAGTCTGAAACTCAAATGTGTGCCATTATTTAATGACATCAATCCTTGATTTGTCAGAAAATACAAATTTTATGAAGGACAGATCCAAAATAAGAGTCTGAAATCTGGACATTCTGCAAAAATCTGGACACTTGAAAGGTATGCAGGACATCCTTCTCCAACATTCAGCCCATACCACAACAGCTATAGTAGACACTACATAAAACTTATGTTTTAATACTTATATATTTTATCAATAAGAAAATCTAATTAAATACTATCAAAACTGCAATGAGGCTATTTAGGACATCTGAAACATCCATGCTATCGATATAATAGACTTAACTAAGAGCAAAACTAACAAAGTACATTTCTATCAATATCTACATCTTCTTTTTGATCCCTCTCACATTTTCCTTCCACACTGACTGTATAACCATGAAAAGTCCTTAAACATCTAATCACCTACTACATGAGACCTGACCATCTATGATCAGAGTCTACGCCTGCTGTAGCCAAAGGTCTGCCATAACCATAGAAGTTCTAATGCCTGGTTGAGTATGGATCTGATATTAGTGGGTCAATTTGGTTTGTGTCTCTAATGACACAGAAGGTAAGAAGTAGGTTTCTCCTCAGGAGTCTTATATGGTACTTTCAGTCTTTTCTAGATGTTTAGGGATTTTTAAGTCCATGGTCTTTTTAGGAACCTCTGAAGTCTTTCTATTTGTTTGATTTGTCTCATGAAGTGCACCCCATAACGAACATTGAATTCAATAACTGCCCTTTTGTTAAGTCTAAGGGGCAATAACCTCTTTAGATCTGAATAATATTGCTTTGGCATTAATTGCATAACAAAACAGATTAGAAGTAAAGGAACTGAAATGGCACTAAAATCTAAATGCTTGTAAGCAGCAAGGAATGATTGATAACCTGAGTATAACAAGCATCTTGAACTTTAAAGCTGCAAAACTGTGAAATGTTCACTATACAAGCATATATTTTTAAAGGGGTTCGCATGCATTTTTAAACTATACCCTATATGTTATATATTATATTATAGCAGAAAATCCATACAGATTAGTATTTCTAAAAATAATTTGGGTTTGAATTGTTTTTAGATATTATAGAAATTATCGCTCATGATTTTTTTCATGAGAGTGATTTTCATGTGTCTATGAACGAAGGAAGACAAAAGCACTCAAACTACATATTGTTGTGTGAGTTTTATTCTTGGGTCCAGCCAACCAAAACCTAAAAAGGCTAAAGTTTCGGCTCCAGAGCTTTCTCAGTCAGCCCCAGTGCTTTCGGTGCCTAGACCTTCGGCACCGAGGCCTTCAGCTCCATTAGTGATTTTGGCTCCGTCTTCTCCTGCAGCCTTCTATATATCGGCACCGAGAGGCTCCTCGGTTCAGACCATTACTACTCTATCGGCACTGACTGTTCAGTCGGTGCAGACCATGAGGCAGTCACCAAAGCTGTGGATGAGGGTAAAGTGGTTCACACAGCCTATTTTGACCTCGCCAAGGCTTTCGACACCATCCCCCATTCTGGAATTATAGCTAAATTCACTAAACTAGGTATAAATCCCTATATCACAAGATGGGTTGCCAAATGGCTCACTGACAGAACCCACATTGTAAAAGTTGCAGACTCCAAATCTGACCTCAAAGCAGTGACAAGTGGAGTACCACAGGGTTCCGTCCTGCGACAGCTCCTGTTTGGTATCTATAATACAAAAGGCCTCTGGCTAATGAAGTTCGCAGATGACTGAAAACTAGGAACCATAGTCAAGTCCCCAAATGATGTGGACATCCTACGGAAGGGCCTCACTGAGACAGATGCCTGGTGTCAGAGCCATGGCCTCAAGCTCAATGCCAAAAAGTGCAGTGTCATCCCCTTTGGTAAAATATCTGTACCCATGAACTACCACATAGGCAGCAATCTACTTAACACCAAATGTGTGATAAGAGACCTTGGAACCCAGGTGGACAGTAGTCTCTCCTTTGATAGTCACATCACCACAGTAGTCAGGAAGTCCTTCTACGTGGCACACCACATCATAAAAGGGTTCTCATCCAGGAAAAAAGAGGTCATTGTTCCCCTCTACTCATCACTCATTAGACCCATTATAGAGTACAATGCCCCTTTTGGAATGTACCTCACAAGACATCTGCAGCAGCTGGAAAGGCCACAGAAGTACCTCACAAAGAGGATTACTGGCCTCAAACAAATGCCCTATACTGACTGCCTCAAAAAACTCCAGCTTTACTCAATAGCATATCGTCTACTCCGAAGTGATCTCTGCCTAACATATAAAGCTATGTCAAACCCAGAGCTGTTGGACATGCTACACCTAAAGAAATCCCAATCCCTCTGAGCTACATGCTCTAGGGACCTAAACCTTGTCACCACAATAAACAGGACACGCTGGAGGGATAGATTCCTGTCCCAGAGACTTCCTATACTCTGGAAAAAGCTACCCATCTATGTCAAGCAAAATTCTTCATTAGCACTCTTCAAGAAAGATCTTGATGAGTGGATGGGAAATAGGAAATACACCCCTGGGATCACTTCTGTGTCTCTGCTGGACAGTGGCACAGGAAAATAACTTTCTTGGGCGGCGTAAGCTATGGAACCTTGCTGGCTAGGCTTACATAGGCCTTTGGGCCGATAGCCTAGTATCTACCTATGAACCTATATATTCTGTCCTGCTTATTAATTATTTTATATGCATTTCATTGCCAAGGATTTGTTCATGTTTAGTATAATGTTGAAGTCAGTTTAGAAAATTAAATATATAGCAAATATGTATGTATTTATAGCATTAAAAAGGGAGGATTTTATAGATGGGCGCACATCTTTGAAGCTAATGAGTTAGCTGCAGTAATTTACATGTCATTTCACGTCATGTCATACTACATCACTTCATGATATGTCATGTCACATCACATCATGTTATACTATGTCATGATACATCACATCACGTCACATCATGGTATGTCACGTCATGTCATGTCATACCACAGATGTTTTAGACAAAACAATTTTTATGTATATTTTGTGGAGGTTAGACAATATATTTTAGGTCTTTGTGTTATTTAGGTAACCATTTGAAATGTCGGAACCCACGTTAGTCTGTAACTAATGCTGACACCAAAAAAATGGACTTACATACATTTGTCTGAGATGGCATTTTCTTAGAATATGCCTTCTTCTCCAAGGCATAGCAGTCTCAAAGTTAGTATTGATAAGTTCAGGAGTAGGAGTCCCCCCCCCCTGCAAAAAGAAGTTTAAAGGAGAAGAGTGATGTTCAATATTTGGTCTTTTTTATGTCAGTACTCAACATTACAAGTGTTGACATTTCACTAGGGAGCCTGTGATTTATTAATCACCAAATTCATAAATGTACTCCATGTTTTATTGTGTAGAAGAACTGTAGGTCATAGCCATGCAAAACCATGGTGTTAATGCACGAATGGGTCCACAAACTGAGAGTCCTAATCCTGGATAGTGCACTGTGCATACACAATGTAGCTGACCCAACAGGCATGTAACAATCAAATCAATGGCATAAAGGGAGTCAGAGAATATAACACAAGACTGAATTCATGGCTCACTGCACAGATACCTTTAGTAGTCTTACAGGCAATAGAAAATTGCAACTTGTATATTAACGATTACTTTAATTTACAAATCTATAGTCACTCTGAAGATGTAATCAGTAGTTTTCAGAAAACTTTCATCCTTCCTGACCAAACCTGTAAACAGTAATTCAACTGCTAGCAAAACAACTGAAGGGTCTGGTATGGGCTTTCCCCTCTGGAGGGTGCTTACTGTTTTCAATGTGCTGTGAACAGGACAGAAGGGGTTACACCAGTGCACATATGTGCACTAGTGTGCACGGAATGCAATTATGTGATATTCAGTTTCAGTCTTTTATTAAAACTAGTTTGTTTTGCTGTTTCGTTTATTGCAAAGATGATGCTGTTGCTCAGCTGTATCATGTTCAGCAGCATGTTACCTTTATGTGGACATTAGGAGCAAGGCCAGACATATAAATGCAATATATCTGCAATCATAGCCCTGTAAATCTGCTTCCTTTGCACACTTTTATCCATGGTGCACACATTTGTTAATCACATGCATATTTCTCAACTGTCCAGAATTTTGCAGAATGTCCAGATTTTTGCCTCATATTTTTGGTCTGTTTCTCATAAAAGTGTGTTTTTTTTTTTTGAAAGTTAATGCAAATTGTTGAGAACTGAAGTCAGAAAATAATAGCAGGCATTTGAGTTTCAGACTTCATATCCTTCCGAAAATTTACGCTAATGCAACATCTGTTATTCTATCAATTTTGGAAGTTTGTAAGAGCAATATTTAAAAAGCATCCCTATTTTTGGGCCTTTGTTCTCCCATTATTTGTGGTTTTGTCCAGATTTCTTGCTCTAAGAGGTTGAGAGGAATGATCACATGAGATACAGAGGTACATGATTTCATACCTCTCAACCTCTTAGAGCAAGGAACCTGGACAAGGTCATAAATAATGGGGGGACAAAGCCCCAAAAATAGGGACGTGTTTTAAATATTGCTCTTATAAACATAGACAATTGATAGAGTAACAGGTTCTTTGTTAGCATGAATTTTTTGAAGGGTATGAAGACTGAAACTAAAATGTCTGCCTTTTCTAACTTCAGTCTTTAATGACTTGACAATGATTTGCCAGAAAACTACAATTTTATGAAAAGTGAACCAGAAATATGAGGTAAAAATCTGAACATTCTGTGAAAATCGGTACAGCTGAGAGGTTTGCATCATTTAATAACTAATGTTTTTGGGTATGCCGTAGTATATGCAGATACTCCATAGATTTATCTTACATCTTTGAATTATATAGGGTTCTGGTTTTTAATGTTGACAGTGTACTACTCTTACTCAGTTTTGGACTATGTTTACAAATACTAGCCTCTGCATCTTAACATAGCAGATGTTGGTTTATGGTAGCTTAAATAAAGAAATTCCATTTTCTTATCCTTCTCAGAATTACATTATAGGTTCATAGGAAAGTATTAGACAATCAGTCTGTAGACTATTACAAACATAGTCAATTAACCATATTCAAAATATACCTCCAGCCTCAAGCAGGGTAACACAAGATAAACCAGGACAGAACTTGACATTGCCCATCCAGTTATCTAGGCTTATGTAAAGGTGGTAAGGGTGCTATTTTGTCTAATATGTAGTGGAAGTTTGTTCCAGAGGTGGGGGATATATTGGGATATGAACCTCTCATGCCATCTTGTCTTATTTTTCTGTTGATGAAGGTTTAGTTCTTTTAAACAGGTATTTGAGGAACCATTTTTTCCACAAAGGAACATGAGGTCATAAAAGGGTTGGGTCTTTCGTGGCTCAAAAGTCTAGACAGAAATCCCCATGGAGGATTCTATAAGAAAATGAGTAGAAAAAAAGGGCTGTAAGTCCAGCCTGATAACTAAGATTTTTGAAGTCACTGATTTTTTAGTTAGGAATCTCGGAGTTCTCTCAAGACGAGTGAAATGTTTTGACAAATACAGATCAAAAGGAGTATTATATTCGATAATAGGTGTGATGAACTAGATAATGGGTGTGATGACCTACCGGTAAAGGGGAATTAAGATATCTATGGATCAAAAGGAGAGGCCTTTGGAAATTAGATGAGCTAGATAGAAGGTTTTATGAACTACTGCAGAGACATGATGTCCAAAAGATAAGGATTTATTAACAAGCATGCCTAGATTTTTTTTTAACAAAATTAACTGTACTAGTTTTTTAACATTCAGTTTCACATCATTCTCCTTGCACCAGCTGTTAACATGGTCTAACCAATGCTGGAGCGACTATGAGTTAATGGAAGAACAAATAGCAGCACCTAGTTTACAGTCTTCTCCAAACTTAGGAAACCATAGGCCAGGTGTGTTGGCCTGATGATCTAAGTAATACATGCCAGATAGTTGCGGGCCGAACAATGAACCGTGTGGTATACAACTGATAATGTTTTAGCTTTCAAAAGTAATACCTGCAACTCTAGCCACATGGGTACTATCAGAAGTAAGTTAGCTGTCCATCACACAACATAAAGGATTTATATTCAGGTTTACAATTCTGCCAATAATGCCTGCATGGGGAATAATGTCAACGGCCTTCAGCAGATCCAGATGAACTGTATGTATTGCATAACCACTGTCCACTTGTTTGGTGACTTTTTCAAATAAATTAATAAAGTTAATAAGACAGGACCTTCCTTTGACAAAGCCAAATAGACGATGATCCAAGGTTATGAGATTTTTGAGGTCCAGATTAATAAAGTCTGAGATAGTGTGTTCAATAGCTGTACATATGAGGATAGTGAGACTACTGGGTCGATGCTTACTAGGATCTGCGATTGGGCCACCCTTGAGAAGCAATTACAGTGGCTGTTTTCTATGTTTCAGGAATGTAATCAGTGGAGAAGCTTAAATTATAGAGATCATGTAGAGTTCAGTTGGGCCATATTTGTTACTGATAATGCCTGGTACATTATCTGGGCCTGATGCGGTGGGTTTCTTAGTTTTTGAGAGGGCTGAGAGGACTTGTTCCATGCCTTTTTCTCCAGTTTCTAGTTTGCTAGAGTATTTGTATTACAATGTTCAGTTTGTCTTTATATAAGTAAAATTAAAGTGTCTAATTAATTTGAGAGCACTAAGACAAATAGGCAGTGATGAAAATCATAACTACCTAAAGAAATACACATTCTGTTAAAAAAATCTTTTAGTCTAAAAATGCAAATGCCTTAAAATTCTTTATTTTTATCAGTAGTCATGCAGTTCCAGTTATAGAATTTTACCAGACATTCTGGTAACTTTGAATATTGGGTGATAGGAGACATGGTGTAAATGATGGTTGAAGCTAAGTCTGAGTTCAGCACAAAGATACTGTGCTTGCTGGATATGCAGAGGCATGGCAGCTGGTTTGACAGATGTGCTCCAGCCCCCTCTTTTGAACATTTCCTTTGCTTTCTCAATAGTCTGCAGTGGTATTGGGCTGCATTGCTCTAACACACTGTCCATTGATGTGAGTCATGTGGTTTCTACAATGTATGTCAACATGACTCTGTTAACATTTGTCAACCTGCCAAATGGCGATGGTTTCTGCAAGAGCTGATCTTTTAAGGATTACTCAATGGAGCAGAGAGAAGGCAAAACTCTGAGTGCATTCCACATATACACCCTCTGGGGCATCTGCAGAGGAATACCTATGATGGCCCCCAGTGCAAGGGGGTGTCTTGCACTTTTTCCCAGGACACAGTTATGCCCCAGGCATCACCCATTATGGTGAACAGCATTAGTATAGTTACAACAACCTGAAGACGTGTCACACTGAATTTCTGTGCTATTGGTAAGAAGAGCTAAGGGAGAGGGCAGAGTATGGTATTACTACAGGATTTGTGTGTCATACATTTATTTATGTTGGCATTCTGAGGTGTTTGCAATGCAGCTATTAGTTTCAGTATAGCTGACAGCCTTGCTATATATATAGCATATAATATCTAACTTGGAGAGTAACTGTGTAACTCTCCTTTCTTCTTTAGGTGTTTATTACAGTGCCTGGAAACTGCAGAGACAACTTAAATTGTATGCGACACCAGCTAATATACAATTGACATCATTTGCTGTCAAGCACCTATCTGACCACTTGCTGTTAATGCATGCTGCTCCTGTCAGCCTGCTTACTATAGCTCACTGTTGCATTGCCCTTTCTAGCACCCATGAGTGTGACAGTTGCACCTACAACACATGACTGCAATTGTTGCGGTATCAGGTAAGACTGCACATGTTGATTGACATAGGTCAGGGTGTGGCAGCCTCAGTAGGTTTATGTGTCTCATATTTATTTATGTTGGCATTCTAATGTGGGTTGTACATGGTCTACAACCACCTAGTGTCACATCATGACACTCACAATGTAGTATATACTACCTGCTCAGATCAGAACACTCAGCTTTACAGTATCAGGCAAACAACATACGTAGACTGTACAGAAAATACAATTACAAAAAGGGGTTAAATGACAGGTGTAGGCCCTCACAGCAGCAAGGCAGTTACTGTGCATATCATACCTCTCAACTGTACAGATTTTAGCAGAATGCCCAGATTTTTGCCTTATATTTTTGGTCCGTTTTTCATAAAATTGTGGCTTTCTAGCAAATTAGTAGCAAATCATTAAAGACTGAAGTTAGAAAATAATTAGACATTTCATTTTTAGACTTCATACCCTTCAGAAAAATCATGCTAATGCAATATCTGTAATTCTATCAACTTTCTAAGTTTGTAAGAGCAATATTTCAAAATTGTCCCTATTTGTACCACTTTTTTATAGCTTTGTCTAGATTTCTTACTCTAAGAGGTTGGGAGGTATAGTGCATATGGTAAAATCTTAGTAACAGATGACTCAATAGACAGACACACCAATCAGCAGGCTGAGCAAAGACAGAGTAATGGTTATCCTCTTAGGTGCCAAGATCTGTACCGTCACAAGGACCTCATGTCCCTTCACCCTAAGTCACATATGACATGATCATTGCACACAAAGGAATGAATGACTTGGGACATGCATTCTTGGAACATATGAAGAGAGACATGACAGAGCTCACAGAATATGCATTTGAAATTGGGTTGAAACCAGTATTGAGCAGTACCCTGCCATCACCAGGAATGATGCCACAATACAAACAAAAGTTAACTGACTAAAATGCTTGGATTAGCTACTGGTGTCATTACTGAGAGGCTCCAATATATAGCAGCCTGGAATGAGATGGCAGACAGCCCTGGCTGCTTTCCTACGTGGTCTGCACTTCTATCCTCATTTATTTATTTATTTACATTTGTTAACCGGGTAGTGTCCGACTGGGCCAGTAGCCCGTTTTCAGTGGAGACCTGGGGA
The DNA here is from genome assembly GCF_019279795.1 of Protopterus annectens. Taxonomy (NCBI): domain Eukaryota; kingdom Metazoa; phylum Chordata; order Ceratodontiformes; family Protopteridae; genus Protopterus; species Protopterus annectens. Next base: position 132,973,272 of record NC_056735.1, read on the forward strand.
GAAAAGCTCTAGACAAATTAACAGTTACAAGCAAAACAGTTAATAAGAAAACAGTAGTTAATAAAGCACAGTACAACACTACAGTAGTAAAAAAGTCACAGTCCATAGTACAATAATCAAAGATGCTATGCAAAAACAAATAGTTCTAGGAGCATTATATTGCAATTTACAGCAGTACAAATATGTTTATCAGATACTCAGCTAGCAAACAGCTTGTAGTTGTTTGAAGTGAAGGAGAAGACATTAGGAAGGTGTTACTCCAGTGTAGTACAAGGGTAGATCCATCTGATGCTAGTATTTGTTTGGATGAGCTGGGGTAGGGTGTTCCAGACCTTGGCTATTTTATTGGAGTAGAGGGAGTCACCATAATAGTTGTGTGACTGGGTAATTTTTAGCAGTAATATGTCAGTGGATCTAAGGGACTTGTGGTTAATGTTGGGTTGGACCAAGTTTGTGAGAGCAGGGCAGTTGTTGAGGTTATGTAAGACTTTGTGGGCAATGGCAAGCTGGTTTAGAGTTAGCAGGTTGGGAAGTTCCAGCCAGTTGAGGTGCTGGAGAGAACAGCAATGATGTGCTTTGTGGGGGTGATTGGCTGCAAACCTAGCTATTTTATTGTACCAGGATTGCAGATTATTAAGGTCAATCTTATGTAGGTTGGTGAAAACATGTGAACAATACAGGAGGGTAGATAGTAAGTGGTCTCTAGCAGTGGCTAATCTGGCTTGGTGAGTGAGGTAAGGTTTGGCACTGTAGAGGATGCCTAGTTTGGCATGGACTTTTTTGATTGTTATGGAGATGTGTGTATCCAATTTTACTCTATTATCAACTGTAATTCCTAGGAGTTTGGTCTGATTAGTTGGGTCAGTTTTTGTTCCATTGGAGGAGTAGATAGAGAGAGGTAGAGGGCTGCATTGGGCGATTTGTTAGTGAAAATTGTGACGCCCACGCCTTGGTCCAGCAATCAAGGAGCCTCAATCCTCACCACTAACACCAGAGATGGCATCTCATATATGAGGAAAGGATAACAAATACACACAGTAAAGTGCAATTTCCCTTAAGAGCACACAGAGATCACAGTCAGTCTGGGGCTGGTTGCGCCCTTGTTCTCCAGGTCCCCAATAAGACTCCCCACTGACACAGCTATAGGGTCCAGATCTCAGCCTATTGGAAAAGCTAAAACCTCTAGCACCCTCTCTGTCCAACCAGTGCTTTGTGTCCCTGCCCAAGTAGCTGACCCACACAGACACATGCACTTTGAGAAGAGGTTATACAACCACACAGACACTCCTGGGGAAGGCTGGCACAGTTTCTTCAGCTGTGCCCCTTTCACCCAAACTATATGGTAGTTCCACTGGCTACCACCCACTAATACTTATCAGCTATTCAAAGGCCCTTAAAAGGGTGTCCAATTATTACTGTGCAGTATTATTATCTAATTGGTAGTATGACTACAGTCCATGCTTATTAGAGTGGCTATGTACAGTTTTACCAAAGGCATACAAGTACTCTCTCAAACATATGAATGAAACTATCAAAATTATCCCCCTCTTTAAACTGCGGAAGAAATTACTGACCTTTTGTGCTTTTGGGGTCTGGTTATTCCCTTCCCCATCACCTCCATGACTCTAGTGAAGAGTCAGCATCTCCTTCTCATGCTGCCTCTGCCTCTCTTGTTCCTCAGCTTGCAGATGTAACAGTTTCTCATTCTCCTCACCCTGAAAACCTTACAGTCTCTCATTTGCTTCTAATTCCACATGCCTGGCCTGCAACTCAAGTCTCTTTATCTCCAGCTGGATTTTTAAGTCCACTGCAGAAAGGTTGAGCTGTCAATTCTCCGAGGGAATTATATCTCCACTGCCAGTCTGATTGTCCTCCTGGTTGCTGTTTTCTGATGCAGCTGTAACCAAGGCTGCAATCAGGTCTGCCTTAGTCAGGTTTCCATGCACCGGTCCCCTAGCCTGGCACATCTCCGCCAGCTGGCTCCTTGTCAGCTTTCCATACTCCTCTGCTGACATGCTGCCTGCTCACCCTGACTAACTAAGCTAACAAAAGAAATAAAACAATTTTGATTTGAACTCTTGAGTATTCACTGCATGGCTGTTTTAGAGTACAAAACACCTTCAAAGCTCACTGTATACAAGCTACAGGATTCACTATACCCACACCCCTACAAGCCAATTAGTATTTGCCAACTAATTAATATGTGATGTGGATATCCCACCACTGCCACCAATTAATATGTGATGCCTGTGCCCTGGCCCAGCAATTAAGGAACCTCAATCCCACCACTGCCACCACAAATATCACACCTGTGCCCTGGCCCAGCAATCAAGGAGCCTCAATCCTCACCAATAACACCAGAGAGGGCATCTCATATGAGAGGAAAGGATAACAAATACACACAGTAAAGTACAATTTCCCTTAACAGCAAACAGAGATCACAGTCAGTCCAAGGATGGTCGCTCTCTTGCTCTCCAGGTACCCAATAAGACTCCCCCCTGGCACAGCTATAGGGTCCAGATCTCAGCCTAGTGGGTAATCTAAAATCTCCAACACCCTCTCTGTCCAACCAGTGCTTCATGTCCCTGCCCAAGTAACTGACACACACACACTTTGAGATAAGATTTTACACAACCGCACAGACACTTCTGGGGAAGGCTGGCACAGGTTCTCCAGCTGTGCCCCTTTTTCTCAGACTATACGGTAGTATCAGCTGCCACCACCCACTAATAATTATCAGCTACTCAAAGGCCCTTATAAGGGTGTCCAATTATTACTGTGCAATATTATTAGCCAATTGGTAAGTGTGACAACAGTCAAGGCTTATTAGAGTGGCTATGTACAGTTTTACCAAAGGCATACAAGTACTCTAAAGAGCTTAAATTATCTCCACACAAACCAGCCACAGTTAAAAGGTTTTAAAATATTTAATAATAAATAATTAAAACTACAAGACAATACTTTCTACTACACAGTACTAATCAAAAGTTCAGAGATCACACAGAAATACTTAAAATAAATCAGTAGTACAGTTCTGACTTCACAGAAAAACACTTGGTCTAAACTTTATAGTCCTAGCTATTTCTTCAAGAAAACACACTTCTAAGATAACTTACATAAGACAATAGAAAGAGTGCTGACTTGGATAGTCAGCCAAAAATGCTTGATAATCTCTGGTTCTCTCTGTTTAAATTGCTATTGCAGTTCTGATAAATATTACATCATCTCTTTTACACTTTCCTGGAGTTTCCAGGCTACACATTAACTGCATTTACATTCTTAACATCTTCCTTTTGTTATCTTGCAGCTGGTCAGGAAAAGAGCAATAAAAATACATTTGCATGTTTAAATCTAGCAATTTAACGCTTGGTTAAAACAATAGAAATAATTTCTTCATCTAGTCTTTTCGGCACCACTGCTACTTCAAAGGGTCACCACATGCTTTACTTTGGTCAGTAGAGTGTACTATTGTCACATTTATTTCCAGTTCCACATGTAACAGCATTTATTTACATTTAAGACAACCAGCCTGTGTCTTATACTGATATTTAAAAATGATAGAATTATCTATAAAATTCTCTCTGGCTAGGCTGGCAGCCTTTACCCCTCTATACCAGTCTTCACAAAAATCATTAACTTAGTCTTATATATAGAGGCCTCATGGCTTCCATATATTAGCCAAGATCCTACCCCATAGTGCCTTTTTTGTAAACACCAATCTTCATAAAATTACCTACAAAGCTAATCAAAATCAAAACTACAGAAATGCTCAATGGTAGAGGTATGAACAGGGAATTGCACTCCTTACAGGTATTTGTAACTCTCAAAAACATAGTTATCTGCATAATTACTGACATATGATTTCAGTACAGCAAAGTAACACAAACAGTGCAGGGTTTCAGTGCCTACTACTGTTTCAGGTACAACCTGGAAAATGTCAGTGTTATTGAAAGGAGCTTGTTGGTATTCCTTAAGAAAACACCTTACCTCCTGATTCTTAAGACAGGTAAATAACCAAGAACTTCATCATATCCTTTTCATTGAAAATAGAACACCATACTATATAACAGCCAACTACCATGCCCCCCCCATGTCAGCATATCACAGACAACTACTGTACCCCCCATGTCACCATATCACCGCCAACTACCATACCCACTCCATGATACTGCATCACAGCCAACTGCCATTCATCCTCCATGTCACCATATCACAGCCAACTACTGTACCCCCATGTCACCATATCACAGCCAACTACCATATCCCTTCCATGATACTATATCACAGCCAACTGCCATTCATCCTCCATGTCACCATATCACAGCCAACTACTGTACCCCCCATGTCACCATATCACAGCCAACTACCATACCCACTCCATGATACTGTATCACAGACAACTGCCATACATCCTCCATGTCACCATATCACATCCAACTACTGTACCTCTCAAGTCACCATATCACAGCCAACTACCATACCCCCCTTCATGATACTATATCACAGCCAACTGCCATACACCCTCCATGTCATCATATTACAGCCAACTACTCTACCCCTTCATGTCACCATATCACAGCCAACTACAGTACCCCCTCCATGTCACAATACCACAGCCAACTACTGTACCCATCCATGTCACCATAGCACAACCAACTTACTGTATCCTCTCCATGTCATCATATCACAGCCAAATACCATACCCCTTTCACCCCATTCATGCCACCATATCACAGCCAACTACTGTACCCTCTCCATGTTACCATATGACAGCCAACTACTGTACCCCCATGTCACTATATCACAGACAACTATCACCCCCCCATCTGCTGACCATGAGGCATATCTAAACAAACTGTCACCCCATCTACTGAGAGTGAGACTATTCTCTTTGGAGACTTCAGCTATACCTCCATTAAATGAGAAACCTATACCACCTCAAATAAATGTGCACACAGATTGCTGGACTTCATTAATGCTATCGACATAGACCATCTTGTTAAAGTTCCAGCAAGAGTTTCAAAATATTGGACCTGGTTCTTATTAATATTAATACCATATGCTCAAGACCTTCAGTTACCACATTAATGGCCAAATCTGACCATCATTTGGAAACACTCAATATGAGTATAAAGGCTTACTTACCACAGAATCCCTCTGTCAATAGAGATTACTTTAAGGCAAGCCTAATCCAGCTGACTGATGACATGTTGAAATTTAATTTCCCTTCTCATCTCAGTGACTCCATTTCATATGCTGCCACATTTGTGGATAAGTTCTATGCCCACCTCAATGCATTCAGTGAGGCATCTGTCCTAATAAGACAAATGCCACGTTCAGGAAGAAAACATCTATGGTACAGCTCCACTATAAACAAACTACATAATAAGAGGAAGAAACTCATAGCTTGTAAAGGCAAACTTAGTACCCAATCATCTAGAGATGAACTCGGAAATGTAACAAAGATCTCGAAAAAACAAAAAGCCTTCAAAAGTAAGTGCAAATTGAGGATTGTTTCCACTGTTAAGTACAAACTGAGGATTGTTTCCACTGTTAACGACAACCATAAAGCCTTCATCAGCTGTCAGAAACCTTAGAGGTAATACTCACCAATGTTCAGCACTACTGTAGAACAATACTTTCTTATTCTCGAGGGCATAGGCAACATATCAGCCAAATATTTTAGCTCTAATGTTGGTCCCTATCTCCCCCTAACTTCACCCAGATTAGTAGTACACCCACACCAGCCCCCTCTAATTATCACAGAGCAGACCCAAAATGATGTGTCCAACACAAAAACACTTGAATCATGGGTCCTTATAATGTGCTAGGCTGCATTCTTGTTAGAACCAGACACTGCCTGAAAGACTCCCTTTCAAACTCAGCCTCTCCACTGAATTTATGCTAGAGGAATGGAGATCTAGGGTAGTTATCCAATCCACAAAGGAGATCCAGGAAACTACATATATGTGTATCTATCTATATCTATCTATATATATATATATATAGGGTCCACTTTGTAATTTCAAAATACTGAAATCTTGAATTTCAGTATTTTGAAACCACAAAGCTGAAAATCCAACCACAACTCATAAATTCGAAAACACACAACTGCGAAATTCAAAATCCCGCACCTACGCTACATATGCAGTACACACATAAACATACATAAAATTCCCCCCACAGTCAAACAAATACATCTAAACTACATATAAGCAGGGAAGCAAGCCCCCCTGCACCCCCCATGTGAGGGGCTATGGCCCCCACACTGCCTTACTTATATAGTCTAACCCAGAGATCGCACAAACAGAAACACAAACGAAACACACACGCATCTTACAGTCCCTCAAGCACATACATAACAGTCACAACACACACTTACACACACTAAACCCCTAACCAACATACTTACCCACACAAACTTACCAAAACTAAGCCAAAGCATCCAAATATCGCACCACCGGAAGCAGAAATTCAAAATATCCGTGCTTCGATATTTTGAATTTCATGCTTCTGCCAGTTTCGTAATTGTGAGTCCGCGGCTTTGTAAATTCGAAATACTGAAATTCGAGATTTCAGTATTTCGAATTTACAAAGTGGACCCATCTATATATATATATATATATATATATATATATATATATATATATATATATATATATATATATATATATATCAGCCTCACCAGCCTTATCTGTAAAGCAATCAAATGTATCATTATGGAATTTTTAACTAGGACATAGGAAGTCTTCAAACTTTGGATCCAAGCCATTTTGGGTTTGCTAAAGTCAGATCCTGCTTGTTGAATATTGTGGGCTTCTTTGAACATGTTGTTGATGCATTAGACTCAGGCAAATCCATTCTCACTGACTACCTAGACCTGGCCAAGGCCTTTGATATGATCCCACATTTTGACATTGCTGATAAGCTAATCAAACTAAATGTAAGCCCTATGTTAATCACTGAATAGTAAACTAGCTAATGTGCAGAACTCAATCTATTAACATAGAAGGCATGCAGTTACCATTAGTGTCCCCAGGGACTGGTCCTAAGACCACTTCTGTTTGGCATTTACTTTTCTGATGTCAAAGCTGACATGAAGGGCCTGTGGCCCACCAAGTTTGTTGATGACTGCAAACATGGAGCTGTCTTTAATTCCACATCTGGCTTCCAAATTCTTCAGGAAATACTAATACACACCAGTAAGTGGTGCTTGAATCATGGCTTAAAATTAAATATCAAGAAATGTAGCTTTGTGTTCTTAGGCAAAACTGGGCACCCATGAACCTAACACATAGGTGACATCCATTTGAAAGGTGACTCAGCCATTAGGGACCTAAGCATTTTCATCCAAAACACACTATCCTTTGATCACCATGTATCTGCTACCATATGGAAATATTTTTACCTTGCAAGAATTATCACCAAGTCTATTTCTTCCACAACTAAGGAAGTTATCATCCTTCTCTTCTCCTAACTTATCAGGTCCTAAACAGAGTATAATGGCCCCTTTGGTATTCACCTGTCTAAGCATGTGGCCCATCTTGAAATACTGCAGCATTTTCCTCAGTAAGATAATCAAAGGCATGTCTTTCCTGAGCTACCCAGACTGTCTTAAATATTTCTCCCTTTTTTGTTTCTTACAGACTCTTGAGAGGTTAACTCTGTCTAGCTTACAGATCCTCGATGGACCCAGCCCTATGGAACTTTGCGTACATCCACAAAACTAATAATGACCTCAACATCCAATCATCAAATGATCTTAGCATTCACTGAAGCATAAATGAGACCTGTTAGCGAGATTGATACGTAACCCAGAGAATCCCTCTTTTGTGGATCCGACTTCCTTTGGATGTAAAGTAGCTCCCTGACTCTCTTCAAGCATCATATAGATGAATGGATGGGCAACCCTAATTACACCCTAGGTTAGCCCCTCAAGCTCTCATTAAAAGGTGTTAAAAGCAGGTTTAAATCAGTCATGTCAATGAGTACCAAAAATATGGGATATTATGGATAGGCTACTAATGGTCTTCTAGATCAACAGCCTAGTTTTGACATGCGGACATATAACATTCTTGGGGCTGTTCGCTGCATTTCTGCAATGTTTTTTTTGCCTAGCTTTGTTGCTCATTTTATTCACACAGGTTAAATAACTCATGCATTGTGCTACACTTGGACAGATCTCTTGACTCTCCCTGTTTTGGAGGAATGTTTTTATTTTTTGGCCTGATTTACTCCTGTACAAAGTACTTCTAGTTTTGGAGGTATGTTTGTATTTTCAGGCTTGATTTACCTCTTTGCGTAATCTTCTGCATCCCCTATATCACATGTGATTTTTGAAGCTGTCTATTATACAGAAAACCAGACTGCATGACCAACATACTAGTGGCAACAATAACAAAGTAAAAGGACACACATTTTACATCTCCCTTTTTCCTGAAGCAGAAATAAATGACATTTTGTGGTAGAATTCTGCAATATAGTTCACTGAAGTCCCTATATTTTACAAAGTCTCTCTGATAATATGTTTATATTTCTTCATCATTTTTGTCACTTTCATTTTTTTGCATCCGTTTCTTATTAGTATCCCACATCCCTAATGGAAGCAGGAAGAGTTATGTGCTGTTTGGTAATCACACTTTATCAGTAGAATGGGAAGGGCAGGGAGAGAGAGAGGCAACTGCACCAGCTGCAAGGTGTTGGGGGGAGGTACTATCACCTGATCTAGATCTCTCTTTAATGCAATACTGGCTTTTGAAAGCTGGTACTGCATTTACAGTCAAACCTGAGTGCAGCGGCACTCTGTCTGTGGTCTAAAGTGTAGTAATTGCCAATTCCAGGCTTGCTTCTTTGAGGGGTATTGAAGCTGTTCCTGCAGAAGGTGACTCATAAAGCTTGCTGTTGTCTTTTGGAACTGCTTCTCTTGTTGGACATAGGCTCCCCATTCATGACTATAGCTGAGGAGTCCTGCTGGGTCATCCAGTGGAATATGAAATGCCTGGTAACAGCTGTGGTGGACCAGTGTCTGTACATGTAGATTGGATTGCTTGGATCATATCCATCTGTGAATTCCATAGTTGCACATCTGCATGGCCCAAACACCACAACAGTAGCAGTGTCTGGAACAGCCATAGAGGCTGTCAATTAAGTGACTACTCTTGTGTCGGCTGTGTCTCTGTGTAGCTTGACAGTCATTCCTCACCTCGTGCTATCCCCCTTCATGGTGTTCTCTTTCTTTGTGTATCATTTAAATCCCTGGTATGTTGTTGTGGCCTTCTCATATGTGTCAGCATTTCTCCGGTCTATCTTCCTGCCTGTCTGTCATTTTTTGTCTGTTTGTCTGGCCTGCTGTCATTGTAATATGTATTTATTTATTTATTTAACATTTATTTACTGGGAAAGTCCGGCTTGGAACAAAGTCAATTTTCAGTGGAGGCCCAGGGAGAAACACTCCAGACTCCATACTTACATTCCTACTCATCTTCCCTATGCTAGCGTTCTCCTCTACCCTTCTGAAAAAATTAAAAATAGGTGACTGTGCTATGAAAAGATATACTTTTCTCTCCTCACTGCACCTGTTTATTGTCTGATTCTGAGCATGTTATTCGACCATATAGTGCTCTCAGGTTGCCCTGCAAAGCAGCATTGTTGCCTACTGGATTTATCAAAATAATAATGAAAAAGTATTTATAGAAGCTAGGTTAGAATCACTGTTATCAAATGACTGGAAATTTTTTTTTTTGTTATACAGTCCTAGGATATCATACTTTTATTGAAAAGAATAAAGCAAATGCTCATTTAAAATGTAAATATAATATAACATTAAAAATGTAATTGTCAGAGAGAGAGTAGTGCAATATTTATTTTGACATTGTGGTATTGGAGAATATAATACCGATGTGGTGTGGAATGGCACACTTCTTGCAGCCTATACATGGTGCATTCTAGAGGATTTTCTAAAAAATAAACTTAAAAAGCATAAGCTAAACACATGTAAATATTTTATGAACAATTAAAGCTATTAAAACTATACAATTAGCAATATTATCACTACGAAGTATTCTTTACAGTGATAATAACTGGTGCAGTCAGTCTTTTCCATAATTATTGTAATATATTGTAACACATGCAAACCCTAAATTATAATTTTTGTAGATTTTCAAAAAGTCATTTAAATATCTTGAAAACTGTACATCCTAGACATATATTGTTAGAACATTTTTGTTAACCAGACATAAGCTTTCACATCCAAACAAGAAATTCCTCTATATGTGTTTGTTTATTGAGATATTTACAGAACTATGAAAACATAATACACTAAATTGCATAATTAACAAAACAAATAATACTGGATATCTCTTAACACGTGCAACTTACAGTGCAAATATCAAAGACATTTTTCTTCAACACCATTTAAGGTTTTACTTAATATCATGCAACGGTTTGTAACTCGGTTTTTGAAGTGTTAAGTACATCTGGAAATATTGCTAATTTTCATAATTACTAGCAAACTACCAACATTTCCAGTATAGAGTGATCTGAACCACCACTGACAATGAATTATACTGTCTCCCACACTGGTATTTCACTACATACATCTCAGTAACATGCAAGTCTCTCAATTATGAAAATATAAACATAAATGTGAAAATATGAATAATAAATGGTAAATAAAGTTTAATTTCTCCAGCGGAGGACATCCTAAGACTAACAATCTTACCATCATTTTGTCAATAATCCCTTGTCCTTTCTAATACTGCCCATTATTAGCTGGTGAGAGAGTTAAAGAAGACAGAGCTAAAATAGTTCTGGATGCCAAAAGGGGTATGGTAAACTGGAAGGATACAAAAAGGAGATTTAGACTTGAATGAGTTTCATGTCCTGATTACAATGTTAAGCCACCAAATATTGTACTTACAAGGGAGAAAAATTATTTTGTTTTGTTAATAGAAAAAATTCCACAGGAACAAAATCCAAGTGAACAGAATCCCCAAAAGCAACCCTAAATAAAGAAAACACTTACATAAAACAGAGCTTTATGTACAGTAAAATGCTAAGTACATTTTATAAGAGTGAATCCTGAACAGCCTACATTGAAACTCTTTCACCTGACTTTTGGTAAGTCACTGAATTGTTTTATCATGCCAGTCATTACAGTTTCATCCGTATTATTCAGTGTTCATTCTTTTTTTTTCTTTTAAAAAAACACACACAAGTCACTAAATACAGGCATGTCAGTTTAAGATTTTAATTTCTTCAGTAAATATTTGCTAATATGAAGCTTGTGATTCTAACAACTTTATGTATATAAGACACTTTTTTTAAATCTATTCCTGATTTTTGAATCTTTGACAATGACTCTGAGCTAAGAGGTTCACTTTTGACAATGACTCTGAGCTAAGAGGTTCACTTGTTTGTACATGAACAATTGAATGTACATAGAAATATAAGAGTCTGTAATTGGTGATTATATATGTGTGTGTGTGTAAATACTTAATTCCTGCATCTCAAAGTAGTTATGTTTTATAAAGGAGGGAATAGATTGTAGTAAGAAGAGCATTATCATAAAAAACACACTCTTTGGGTACAAACGTTGGTTTCCTTGCTTTGTTGACTGTTGAATGTGTTTAGTACTTTTTACTATCAGTATTTGTGAATAAGCTGGACATAGTGCAGTGTATGAGTTAAGGCTAGAATATTAATATCACTACACATTTTTAATTTACGTTTTTTGCAGGCACAAGGGTATGAAATGCACTGTACTGGGCTACAACAGCTTGTCTAATATTTATGATGATTATCCTATGGGCTGTTAATGAGCTGCTTCCTGTAATATAGGGTTTGATTCCCTTTGCCTCTGTTTGCCTAGCATGCAAGTATGACCAAATCACTTCACTGATTGGTGCTCCGGAGGTAACCCTGAAAAGAGATAGTTGTATCCAAGTGGGCTGTCCCAAGCTGTTAGCAAATGCATTACTCATTTGTCTTTTGAATTCCTACACCCTTCAGATTGCCACTAATTAGTGTTTCACAATAAGCTATATGACTGTGAATCCCAGCACTTCTCTTGTAGATTAATGAGTTGCCAGATGCATTCTTAATAAATGTTGAGTTTCAGAGGAAAAATAAGTTTACTGCTGTTCTTGCTAAGTCTGTTTTCAATGTGAGCATTTTGTTTTATTTATCAAATCAAGGTTTTTGTTGCAAAATTTTGAATAAATGTTTTAAATTAAATCCAATTTTTTGTGAACATTACATTTAAAGTACAAAATAGTATGAATACTGACAGGGTTGAACAGTATTTTATGCTAAGTGAGGTTAAACAGTCAAGTCACTGGATATTTGTATTGTGTGTGTGGGGGTGCATTTCCCCATCTGGGGCCTGATTTGACCATGATCCAACATTGCCTGCATGCACAAACACCATTTTTCTTCAAATCAGGAACCTCTTTCACTCTGTTTTCTGTTTCTTGAGTTATATCACTATTATTCAGTTTGACAAGCATTGGTTTTCTTCAACCTGCAGTTGAGTCAAGAGTATTTTTTTTTTTTAATTTTCATAGTTGCTTAGGACTATGAAAAATCAACTCATTTTCAGAGTTACAGAAAACATAGTTTTCTTTACTTACATTCTCTTATCACATCAAGAAATGTCAAAAAGTTTCAATGTCACTTTGGAGTAATAACAGTTGTGAAATATAGATCTCCCAGCCACCATCTACCAGGCTGCTACAGTGTCTAGAATAACTAATCCTTTTCAAAGCATATCAAGAAATATACACGTATTGATCTCAGCTTCTTATATTGAACAGTTTAGCATGATAAAAGCAAATGTTTCACAGGAGTGACACAAAAAGCTTATCTGGAGCCATGTATTGATGGTTTGTGATTTATTGTGCAACTGCTTGATTTATATGTTTATTTTGATTTATATGTGTTTATATCTAATCTATCTATCACTATATTCATACAGATTGAAAGATACATAGATATAGTTATAGATACATACGTATCTATACCTTTATATTTATATCTATATCTATCTATGTATTTACATCTGATTTTTACTATTGTAATGAGGTATGACATACACTGATAATGACAGCTTATGTATTCTTCTGACTGGTACAATTGATATGGCAGATCAGAGTAGCTACTTTATAGGTTCATAAGTAGGTACTAGACTATTGGGCCTAGGGCCTATATAAGCCTAGCCAAATGGTACCCTGGCTTTTGCCACCCAAGAAAATTATTTTCCTGTGCTCCTGTCAAGCAGAGCCACAGAAGTGATCAACAGGGTGAATTTCCTATCTCCCATCCAATGATCAAGATTTTTCCTGAAGAGTGCTAATGAGGAGCTTTGTTTGATATAGATAGGAAGTTTGTTCCAGAGTATGGGAAGTCTCTGGGACAGGAATCTATCCCTTCAGCATGTTCTGTTTATTGTGGTGACAAGGTTTAGGTCCCTAGAGCATGTATCTTGGAGGGATTGGGATTTCTTTACGTGGAGCATGTCCAACAGCTCTGGGTTTGACACAGCTTTGTATGTTAGGCAGAGATCACCTCTGAGTAGGCGATATGCGACAGAGTAAAGCTGGAGTTTTTTTGAGATGGTCTGCGTATGGCATCTGTTTGAGACCGGTAATCCTCTTTGTGAGGTATTTCTGTGGCCTTTCCAGTTGTTGTAGATGTCTTGTGAGGTACATACCAAAAGGGGCATTGTACTATATAATGGGTCTAATGAGTGATGAGTAGAGTGGAACAATGACCTCTTTTTTCCGGGATTAGAAACCTTTAGTGATGAGGTATCCCATGTAGAAGGATTTCCTGACTACTGTGGTGATGTGATTATCAAAGGAGAGACTACTGTCCACCTGTGTCCCAAGGTCTCTTATCACACTTTTTGTGTTAAGTAGACTACCGCCTATGTGGTAGTTCATGGGTACAGAGTTTTTACCAAAAAGGATGACAATGCACTTTTTGGCATTGAGCTTGAGGCCATGGCTTTGACACCAGGCATCTGTCTCAGTGAGGCCCTTTTGTAGGATGTCCACATCGTTAGGAGTTTTGATTATGGCTCCTAGTTTGCAATCATCTGCGAACTTTGCTTGCCAAAGACCTTCTGTGTTAGCCTGTACTTCAGAGAAGTAGATACCAAACAGGAGAGGACCTAGGACTGAACCCTGTGGTACTCCACATGTCAGTGGTCTGAAGTTGGATTTAGTCTGCTACTTTCACAGTGTGGGTTCTGTTAGTGAGCTAGTTGGCAACTCATCTTGTGACATAGGGATTTATACCTAGTTTAGTGAGTTTGTCTATAATTCCAATGGGGGGGGGGGGAGTGGTGTTGAAAGCATTGGAGAGATCTAGATAGGCTGTGTGTACCACCTTACCGTCATCTACGGCTTTGGTAACTGCTTCAAAGAAGTCTATCAGGTTTAGGAGACATGATCTGCCTTTTACAAATCCGAACTGTGTAGGGTCCAGAGTTTGGACATTACCAATGTCATTGTTTATAAGTTCCACGATGATACGCTCCATAGCCTTGCAGACCAGGCTTGTAAGGCTGGGCGGTAGTTCCCGGGGTCTGTGGTGGCTCCCCCTTTGTAGAGTGGGATAACCGTTGCTGTGCACCATTCAGTGGGCACAAAGCCTGAGGTGAGGCTATGATTGAACATGGTACTTAGGTGGGGTGCCAGTTCGTTCTGTAGTTCATGTAGAATGCAGCCTGGGATGTTGTCAGGTCCCATGGATGCTGTGTTCTTGACTTTGGAGAGTGTGTTTTTTACCTGTGATACAGGAACTTTGCATTCTTCCAGTACAGAGATGGGCCCTTTAGGGGATGAGAGAGGGGTAAAGTTAGCATTGAACCTATCTGCCAGGATGTTGGCAATATCAGTTGGTTCTGTATATTTAGTGCCATTGTGCTGTAATTCAGAATAGATCTGAGTGTTGCCATTGAGATTCTTGACATAGCTTATGAATTACTTTCCTTTGTGCAAAGGTTAACATATGCTGCTTGTGCTTTCCTTAACTCAAGCCGAATTTAATTATTAATTGCTTTAATTTCTTTGAAACCTGTTGTCACTGACTTTGACTTTTTTCTTTTAAAAATTCTTTCATTGTTGCAGCTAATAATGCATTTCTTAAATGAGTATGCCATTAAAAATCTGATGAAATATAAGTACACACACACACACACACACACACACACACACACACACACACACACACACACACACACACACACACACACTCACACACACACACACACACACACGTAACACCTGACTGAAGACTTGTGTTCCTCATGTCAAAAGTTGAATGATTTGCTTACCATTATTAATAGTAAATCTAGATATATATTAATAACTGAGCTGATGAAATAAACATTATTAGGCAAGGTGCAAATAGAAAACATTTAGGATTGGAAGTGACTTCTGCCAGTAAAGATCACTCACCCACACACTAATAAACATGATGTTAGCAATAACAATTCAGGATATAAATATTTGGAAATCTGAACACTCAGAGCATGCCGAAGAAAATGAAACAGAAAGAAAGAAAGGGGTAAGCTCACAACAAATTACTAAGAAGAAAAATAAATAGATTAATGTCTATAATGCTAAGAGAATATATACTAAAAAGGACACTGCTTTGTCATGTAACACACAGATTACACAGTATAATAACATCATTCCATGACAACCTTTCAGACTACAGGAAATGACATCATTTTTCAAACAGAGGAAGTAGAAAAAGACTAAAGAGAAGAAATCTAATTTGAACTTGGAAAGATTAAAGAACATTACTGTAAGGAAAGAAGATGAAAAAGATTTAAGTTTACAACATGCTTCAGACAGAAGTAATCTAGATGAGAATCATATGCTTGTAAATGAAATAAGTAGTTAAATAGTGAGATTAATGCGACCAGTGGTGATAAGATCATTGTTTTGTAACAACTGACAGAGGAGACACTTTTGAATGCTATATTGATAATTGGGTGACTTAATTATTAGAGGAACTGATACTTACATTTGCAGAGAAAATAATGAACACTGAATAGTGTTATGCTTGCTGGAGCAAAAATGTAGGACCCAAGTGGGGCTTTAGATTGCCTTAATGTAAAGAAGTATTGAACTGTTTTTATTTATGTTGATTCAAATGATCTCATCTTCAAGGACACGCTGACTGTTAGTAGGTAATTGACAACCCTCTATGGCATAACTTATACAGGCATTAGGAAAAATTAAAAAAAATCACATATAGACAAGAGAGTCACGTCAGCATGAAAGAAAATATGTTTGGGTAAATACTTACATAAAAATAACCTATTTCAAAAAATGGAAATGTGTAGAACATCAATGTCTAAGTTTTGAGCATACATGTATTTAAGCAGGTCAGGGTCCACTTGTCAAGACAAGGGAATACATCATATTTAACAATTCACAGACAGCATAACTAGATGTGCTTCCACTGTAAGTAGATGAAAGCAAATGCACTAAGGACTGGAATCCCTAAAATGCATTCACTGAACACAGAAAAATGCATGCGTATGTATATATAATATATATATGTATATATATATATATATATATATATATATATATATATATGTGTGTGTGTGTGTGTGTGTGTGTGTGTGTGTGTGTGTGTGTGTGTGTGTGTCAACTCCAAGGCTGCACCAACTTCAAAAAGGTGGGACCCTCCCCCATAAAATGGAATCCTTTCCAGCACAACTCACCTACAGATATTTCCTATGGAGGAACTCTAATCAAAACAGAAACTCCGGACCACGGAAATGCTAGTAGTTTAAAATTTTATATAAACAAATATCACAAAAGAACAAAGGTTTTGGGCAAAATAGACCCTCCCTCAGTGCAATTTTATCAAACTAAAAAAGCAAATATAATCACTTAATATAACATATTAATATATCCTAGTGGTTGTAATAAGTGTATTGCAACAAACATTGGAACATATCCATGTTTCAGTTGCGTGAGTTGTAAATATATCATTACTGATAACTTTCTTAAACATCCAAAAACAAATAGAAAATTTAGTTTTCATTATTTTGCAACCTGCAATACAAGTAATGTTTATCTTGCCATCTACATAAAATGCTTTGCATTTTATGTAGGGAAATGTGCATGGAAATTAAAAGACTGCGTTATAGAGAATTGCTCAGAAATACATAGCCAAGTTGTCACCAATGCTTTAGCTAGCCATATTTTGAAAATGGATACAGGGCATGAGTTTATGTTTAGGGTTATTGAAATAATACAGAAAGATCTAAGAGGTGAAGACATAAACAATAGATTGTAGGTCTTTGAACATAACTGGATCACTCGTATGCAATAAGACTTGCTACCTGGAATTAATGATATGGTTATCATCAAACCAATATTAAAGCTGAAGCAGAATTGTTTATGCTGAACTATCACTATTCATTGTTGATACATTTAGAATCAAAATGTGCATTGTTACATTGTATATGTTTTTAGCTGTATCTTTTAAGAATTTCAATGGATGACTGTGAATGTTTCTGATTGCTAGGCTGGTCATGTGATTAGTTTAAATGTTATAGTAAGTGATAGCGTTTACTTTTTTAGTTTGATAAAATTGCACTGAGGACGGTCTATTTTGCCCAAAAGCTTTGTTATTTTCTGATATTTGTTTATATAAAATTTTAAACTACTAGCATTTCTGTGGTCCGGAGTTTCTGTTTTGATAGTTATGTTTATCTTACAGACTCGGTTAACCTCAGTGTTGTTCCTTTGCTTCTACATTGAGAAACTCTAATCATCAGTGAATTAATCCTTGGGCAACCAAAGCTTGAGTGATCAGTCTTCATTCCCCAGTAGGTTACCCATATGATTTATCTGTACTAGTTGTTAATACTAAGAGCATTATAATGAAGTTTTTTATTGGAAATTTTGCTATATTTGTATAAGACTGATATTGCTATTGTTTATGAAATATGGTTGAAAAAGAATGAGTGGAAACCAGTTTTGTCAGGGTATACATATTTTTTACAATAACAGAATTTGTAACAAAAATCAAGGGGAGATATTACAATATGGATTAAAGATTGTTATGAAACTTGTGATTATTGCATGTTTGATGATAACACCAATAGCGTAAATTGTGTAACTGTGACAGCAAAGACAACCTCAGAGAATATTACAGTTGTTGGAGAGTATAGACCACAAAATCAAGTACTCATGACCTAGAGGAATTCATAGATGTCTTGTATGAAACACAGGAGTAGTACTAGTAGCTGAAGGATTAAATTTCCCAGAAAGAGACTAGAATAATATTGATTCTACAACATTGAGAATATTATTTGTGATGTATATTCCGGAACATTTTAAACAAACCTATCTGGCAATGAGCACACTGAACATTGTTTATGTTCCTAAGAAAATGATTTGTTACTTCATGACAAGTTTTATCGCCTTGGATATGCAGTGATTATTGTGTTATAAAGGTTAAATTACTGACAGATAATTATGTCAAACTGAAATCTAAAGCAATGTACAGAAAGTTAATAACAGACTATATGGATGCAACACAGTCACTTAGAAAGAGTATTTGTAGTAATGCATTCAGTAGAAAGAGTGCAGAGGGAATGCAACAATGTGACAAGTTTTGAAAAGGAAATTGTATGCAAAAGAAAAACAAATCAAAATCAGGATTCAGGCACACAAGGGATAGGAGGATATATTTCTATAAGAACAACGCATTTAAATTATGATTAGAGATACAAATACAAGAAATGGAAATGAGACTGAAATAGAACTTTGAAAACCGAAATAAACAAATTGGACAGACTAAAATATGAAGAAAATGTACATAAAGATGTTGAGTATAATAGAAAAACATTTTACAGATGCATAAGATGTGGTAGGATTAAAAACATAAATCGAAAAATCTGTGTGCAGATTTTGACATCATTTTCTCTAGCAGAACAGATTACAGATATATTTACAAAATCTTAAGCAAGATAGTTTGCTTCCACAAAGGAGGTGATAAATTGTACTAGTAACATCAAAATATCTTCATATACTGAAATCAAATTAGATTGCATCAAAAAAGAACTATACAAACTATACCCCTCCCCAAGAAAATGGAGGAGAATGAATTAGTAATAATGACCTGAGAACACTTCACGTGAACTTACAGTATCATTATATCTGTTGTTTAGGTACAGGAAGATTTCTCAAGATTGCAGATATTTACTTTTTAAACCTATCTTTAAGGTAAAGGGGAATAGGACAAACCCATATTTGTAGAGATACATAAGTTTACTTTACTGTGTGGAAAAAAGTGTTGAATTTTATTTAGAATAAATCATTGTCAGAATTGGAAAGGTGGGGACTTTAAGCCATATAGCTGCATACATATGTTGAAAGTACATCTATAACTA